>NC_028642.1:18551626-18581828 GCF_001406875.1 Solanum pennellii | reverse complement strand
TTGCCTTTGCCAAAACAAAGTGAAGTACTGGATGTACCTCTCAGATATCTCGGAAGCCACTTCACAGCTTCCCAATGCTCTTTCCTAGGGTTTGCCATGTACCTACTAACAACTCCCACTGCATGTGCTATATCAGGTCTAGTGCAGACCATAGCATACATCAAACTATCAACTGCAGAAGCATATGGAACAAGTGTCATGTGATCACGCTCCTCGGCAGTCTTGGGTGACAGCTCCTTTGACAATTTAAAGTGATTTGCCAATGGAGTAGTCCTGGGTTTAGCATCATTAACCCTGAATATGTTCAACACCTTCTCAATGTACAACTCCTGAGATAGATTTAAAGTGCCAGCAGATCTATCCCGAGAAATCTTCATTCCCAAAATCTGTTTAGCTGGACCCAAATCTTTCATCTCAAACGCTGCAGACAACCTTGTCTTCAGATTGTTAATCTCCCTCATACTAGATCCTGCAATCAACATATCATCCACATATAAGAGTAGAAAGACATATGAATTAGTGTATTTCTTGAAGTAACAACAAGGATCCTTTTCAGCTTTGCAGAATCCACTCTTGATCATGAAGGAGTCAAATTTCTTGTACCACTGCCTTGGTGCTTGCTTTAGTCCATACAAGCTCCCGGTGAGCTTGCACACCATGTGTTCCTTTCCTGGAACCACAACTCCTTCCGGTTGCTGCATATAGATCTCTTTGTCAAGATCTCCATGTAAAAACGCTGTTTTTACATCCATTTGCTCTAGATGCAAATCTCCGATGCAACAATACTCAACAGAATTCTAATAGAGGTTAACTTCACAACAGGAGAAAATATTTCAGCATAATCAATACCTTTCCTTTGTGAATATCCTTTAACCACTAAACGAGCCTTGAACCTTCTTTTGCCATCTTGTTCAGTCTTGATTCTGAACACCCACTTGTTCAGCAAATCTCTCTTCCATGCAGGTAACTCAGTCAACACCCATGTGTCGTTCTTCTCAAGTGACCTCATCTCATCATCCATGGCTTGCTCCCACTTGATCGAATCCTCCACCTGTAGGGCCTCATCAAAAGACTCTGGTTTCCCCTCATCAGTCAGCAATAGATAGTGTAATGAAGGTGAATACCTATCTGGTGCCCTGATGGATCTGGATGATCTCCTTAAAACCTGCTCAGGTGTAACTTGATCCTCTTCAGATTCTTCAGTAGGAGTTGGTTGAGTATCTGCTTCGACATCTCTGGGGTTACTCTTCTCCAACTCAACCTCAAATCCCACTTGCTTTGTAATCTCTATAACCTTCTGCTCTCTGTCCTTGTACAGGACAGACTCATCAAATGTCACGTCACAGTGTCTCAGGATCTTTCTGTCCTTGTCATCCCAAAATCTGTAACCAAAAAAATCAGAACCATAGCCTATGAAGTAACACTTCACACCCTTGGCATCAAGCTTGTCTCTCTTTTCTGGATCAACATGAACATAAGCAGTGCAAACCAAAAGTCCTCAAGTGTGAGTACTTGAGTTCTTTTCCTGTCCACACCTCCTCTGGAATCTTGAACCCTAAAGGAACTTATGGTCCCCTGTTGATCAAGTATGCAGCTGTGCTCAGAGCATCCGCCCAAAGTGTTTTGGGCAGCCCACAATGTATCCTCATACTCCTTGCACGCTCATTCAATGTTCTATTCATCCTCTCTGCAATTCCATTCTGCCTTGCCTTACCAGGAACTGTTCTCATCAATCTGATTCCCTCAGCTGCACAGAATGCCTTGAACTCTGATTTGTCATACTCTCCTCCATTGTAAGACCTTAGGCATTTGACTTTCAAACCGGTCTGATTCTCAACTTCAGCTTTCCACTTCTTGAAAGTTGCAAACACATCTGACTTATGCTTCAAGAAGTAAACCCATACCTTCCGGCTGAAATCATCAATGAAGGTAACATAGAATCTGGATCCTCCAAGTGATGATACTGGAGATGGTCCCCAAACATCTGTATGGCCATTTCCAACCGCACTTTCTTTGGCTCTCTAGGAGTCTTTGTGAAGCTTTTTTCTGTTTGCCCATAACAAAGCTCTCGCAAAGACCCATATCAACAGACTTCAGACCCTCTAATGCTCCTTTTGCAACCAAGATCTTCATTCCTCCAGCACTCATGTGTCCAAGTCTGTTGTGCCACAGACATGAACCGGAAGCACCTTCAGCAACAGCGGCCATGTTTATACACCCTGCAGTGGTGTACAATGTTCAAGATATGGTGCCACGAGCTACTACCATAGCACCTTTTGCGATCTTCCACGAACCTTTCCCAAACTCTGCTGCATATCCCGTGCTATCCAACTGACCAACAGAGATCAGATTTTTCTTGATCCCAGGAATATATCTGACATCCTCCAATGTCCACTGGTTTCCCGAGGTGGTGTTTATGCAAACATCCCCCTTTCCTTCTATCTCTAAGGCTTATTGTCAGCAAGATATACTTTTCCAAAATTTCCAGATTTGAAGTTTTGGAACAACTCCTTGCTTGGGGACGAATGGAAAGATGCACCAGAATCCAAAATCCATGATTCAACCGGGCTGTTCACACTCAGGATTAGAGCATCTCCAATGTCCTCTGCTGAATTTACAGAATCGTTGTCATCTCCAAATTTCTGATTCTGTTTCTTCTTTGGCTTTGTACAGTTCATCCGAAAGTGCCCTTTTCTCCACAGTTCCAACAAGTCATGTTTGATCTGTTCAGTGATTTTCCTCGATTCTTTGATTTTGATCGACCATGTTGATTTTGGCCTTTCGTCTTACTTCTCCCCCTTCGATCAACTCTGAGAGCACTGACCGATGAATCTCCCACTTCTCGTTTGCGAATACTTTTGCTAAGAACAATATCACGGATTTCGTCAAACTTCAGTTTCTCAGATCCACGGGAACTGCTAATCGCAGCAACAACAGTATCCCAAGACTCGGGCAGAGATGACATCAAAATCAACGCCTTATTTTCATCTACGAAATTAATATCCACAGAATTGAGTTGACTCACAATCATATTGAACTCGTTTATATGATCAGAAACGGATCCAGTTTCAGACATCTGTAAATTGAACAATCTACTCATCAAATATACCTTGTTCATAGCCGATGGTTTTTCATACATGTTTGACAGTGCCTTCAACAGACAGGACGTAGTCTTCTCCTTCACGATGTTGAACGCCACATTTCTTGACAAAGTCAATCGGATCAACCTAGAGCCTGGCGATCCTTGAGTTTCCACTTCTCCTCCGTCATGGATTCCGGCTTCACCCCGGTCAACGGTTCGTGAAGATCTTTCTGGTACAGATAATCTTCGATCTGCATCTTCCAGAAACTGAAATCGGATCCATCAAACTTCTCGATTCCAAGCTTCGAACTATCCATCTTCTGTGATCGTGTTGAATCTCCTTAGCTCTGATACCAGTTGTTAGGATCGAATTCACGCACACACACTAGATGAATGAAGAACACAAGAACTTTCAAGAGAAAGAGATGAGAGATCTAGAGAGAGAAAGAGAATACCCAATATTTCCTGGTAACACCCCGTGAGTAAACTTCCACGGCGGTGAGGTATAATTATATTAATAAATCAGAGTATTTTTGGTTACAGAGAATAAATAGGAAAACCTAAAATAGAGAATAAATAGGAAAGCCTAAAATAGAGAATAAATAGGAAAACCTAAAATAGAGAATAAATAGAAATACCTAAAATTAATCAGGCTCCACTACCTAACAACTAAGTATTTCCAAACAAGTATAAAATGTTTTTACATTTAAATAAGAATAGAAACTGAGATTTCCGAAGAGCCTTCAGGCTAATTTTTAGAAAAGAGTAATAGCTTTCTAAATGAAGCAAGCAGAGAAACTAAGATTTCCAAGAAAACCTTTCAGCTATGTTTTGAGCACAAATCTCAAACCACAGAAGTAAGTATATTTTAAAACATAAGATCGAATGTAATGATATTTTGTGAATAGTATTGAGCACCGATATAGGGGGGAGTTTAGATAACTCCTAGTCACCATAAACCATGTAGCCACCATGAATAAAAAAGGGTCATACTTTTTAGATGATTCATTTAGTGATTTTTAGCATAGACTATTGGATCTACTTAGTAGTTCAGGTTCTATACTAATGACAAGACAACTTGAGGCAAAACGATGTATCATCACTATAGCTCTTCAGTGATGGTTATCAGTTAGAGAAACTCACACAGAAGTTAAATGTATTTTACATGCACAGTTATTTGTATTTCTACATACGTTTCAGAGTTATGTTGTATCTTTTCATACATACAAAGCTGCCATCATGTTTCAAAAAGTTTTTCTTTTCTTTATATTGCACTTATTTAAATTGTTATATATTGAAATGAGTTCAGTCTTGTAGAGTTGAGTTGAGCTAGGTGAATTCTTTAGATTTCCCTTTCAAGCCTATGTTAATATTGTTTAGGATTAAAGCTCGAATACTCGTACATTCAATGTACTAATGTCATTTGGCATGCATCGTATTATGATGCAGACGTAGGTAACGAGAAAGTTCTATTTCTAAGATAAATAAGAAAAGTTATATTTTTAAATACACATTATAATTATCATTGGAATACATAAAAAAAAATATTTATGTTTAATTTTAAATATGAATAACTAATGCTCGCAAAGAAAATAAAAAAATTAAATAAAGTGAAGGGTACTATTGTAAACAAACGACTTGTTCTTAAAATTTATCAATATATATTATTTTGAATAAAATAAACTAAACACTCAATAAGAAATTATCCCAACACAATTTATCTCATGATAACTAATCCCAACATAATTTATCCTATCAAAACTCATATTCAAACTAAACGACCCCTAAGCGCATTTGGGATTATGAAAACTGATCAAAATAAGATTTAACCCCAAAATACTTAATTCGTTTAAATCTACTTGAGTAAGGAAAATACAAAAATACCCCTCATATTTTTGAGTAACTTTTCTCAACTAGACATGCTAACTTCAAACAGGCATATCTCCCTCATATGAGCTTAAAATTTAGCGAACTCGGTAATGTTGGAAAAAGAATTCCAAGACCTTTCATTTAATATCTTATAGGATGCCTTATTTATCTTTTACTGAATGTTATGATGATTTAAAGTTGACCACGACTTACAACTCAAGCCTAACTTATAGTTCTTTCCAAATTAGTTCTTTCTATTTTTAGGTCTTTCTAAGGCGGGATGTTATACTCAATGTACTAAAAAAATTTTCTTTTCAATTCCTCAAAAACATAAAACATTTCTTTTAAGAGTTACTAAAACCTTAATATAATGAATAATTTCATTCCTCCAAATTATGACGCCCCGAGCCTACACCTTGGACGTGGCAGGCACTCGATCACCATTGTTGTCCTCGAGCGGGCCCTTGTCCTGGCTTACTTAACTCACTAAAATAGTGTCATTTAATAACTGCAAGAATAAATAGTTGCCCAAAATGATACATAATTCTCATCGAAATATATATGCAACACAAACATGAAAGACTCACAACTAACTGTCTAACTGTCTATGTAGCCGATAAAGCCTCTATTATACTAAGGATGGTGGTATAGGCCCCAGAAAATACTATAAAAGAGAGATTGAAAAGCAAATGAAAGTGTCCTCCAGAAAGCAAGAAGGCTAACCACTGTGTCCAAGTGCTCAGCTGGATCAATGAGGCGCTGAATGGTAACGATCATAGTTACCTGCGTCTACATCATAAGATGATGCAGGCTAACTTGCATCAGCACATTGAATATACGAGTATGCGAATTAAATTTCTAAAAACAACTTAAGCTTAAAAAAGAGTAAGAAGGAACACTTAGCTTGACTCTACTCAACTAATGAATAACTTGACTTAATATAAAGCAATAATACACATGCAATATATAAAAGCTTGTAAAATAATTAAAACACTTAGTTCGTTAAATAAATGCAATAACAAACTCAACTTTACTTATATATGAAGTAATATAGATTTTGCAGGATATTCTCTTACCGACTACTATCATTATGAGCCTAAATGATAATACAACATTTTACCTCACTTTGCAAGAGGATCGTCCTATGCCTTGTCGTCAGTATTGAACCTGAATTACTAAGTTGATCCATTATTCTATGCTAAGAAGAAGTAATGAATCATCTAAAACGTATGACCCTTCTACATTCCATGTTGGATACATGGTTTATGGGATCTTGAGTTAATATGAACTCACGTCCCCATATCGTTGCTCAATACTACTCCCAAAAATACTTGGCTCATATGTTTTAAATAACTTCTTCTCTGGTTTGAGATAATTGTTCAAACTTAGCTTTAAAATCTCTCTTGGAAATCATAGTTTCTTCTTTACTAAAACTAGCCAAAGGCTTTGGTGGAAGTCTCATCTTCCTTTCTTTCTGAAAATGTGAAAACATTTGTAATTCTTAGGGAGTACTTAGTTCTCTAATAACTTTTGAGAAAATGAATTCAACTCTTTACTCTTTTCTTAACTTGCAACTTAACTCTTAGGAAATACTTAGTTCCCTTATAAGTTTTGAGAAATGAAAACTCTTTACTATTTACTTAATTTGAAACTTGAGACTTAAAACAAAGTTAAAATATTTATTAAAGACTCTCTAAAACTTTAAGAACTTGCTTTGACTTACTTCTTAACTTTTGCACTCGACTCCTTACTTCATTGACTTTGATCTTCACTTTCCTTGAACTGGATTATGGATTCAACTTTCATGATCTCATGTTTATGGATGATTTCATGATGTTTATACGTCCCTTAGAGTGTTAGAATCAACTAGGAAACATAGGTACATCATTAAGCAATTGGCTTAAAAAGATGGGGAAAAGGGGTGAACTTGCGTCCTTGGCGCTCTAAAAGGTGTGGGGATCCAAGCCCCAAACTTCAGAGGCCAGGTTGGGGCACTTTGTCTGGCGCAATGCCCCAAGTCCCTACGGACAGATATTGTCCTGTGGGGTTGTCGGAGGTGCGGCGCCCCAAGGCCCTACGGACAGGCGTTCTCGACTTTTCTCCTCAATTTTTCATCTCTAAACCCTCTAAACTTTCATGGTTCTTTACCCAAACATTTAGGATCATTAGTACCCTCAATACCCAATATGTTTAACTAGAAAAACAATCTAGGAAAAAGAATCAAATCAACACTAGGCATTCAACAACTCAACAAACAAGAATTCAAAAATGTTCTTTAAGAAATTCGCTTTTTATCATTCAACCAACTCATAAATTCAATGAATTGAGACAAGTTTGGTGTGTGGGTGAACTTATACAACACTAAAAGATCTCACATACCTTGATTGGGATCACCCCCAGACGAATTCCACTCGCAATGTTTGACGTTCATGGCAAATTCTTGACTTCTCTCCCAATCTTTCTTCTTTTATCTCTTCTCCAAGCCCTAATCATAATTCTAACTTTTCCAAACTTATCTATGCTTGTTTTTACCCCCAATAAGCCCCTAAAACGAAATAGGAAATAAATTGGTGAAAAGACTAGTTTGGGCTTCCCTAAATCCGGATTGGGGTTTTCCTCAATCTAACTGCCCAACTTCCGATAGGCATAATTCACTCATACGATATGGAAATCGTGCAAACTCAGCGGCGTTGGAAAGATTATTCCTAGATAAGTCCACCCATATCAGAAATCACCTCTAACTCATCCTGATGTAGAAGTTATGTCCGTTTGAAAATGAGCAAAATTCAATTTCTTAACTTTGAAATTTTTTCCTTTTATATTCCAAAAATGATTATTTTTAGTTTCTTAGCTTATTCTTAGCTATTTCAAATTGTCAGATGTTACAATATCTCCCCCTTGGGAACATCCATCCTCGAATTATATTTCTTTCATTAAGCTAAGAATAGTAACATAAGTTCAACGCTCAAAGACAAAAAAACAAGTAACAACATGATTAATCATAGTTTATATAGTACTAAGAATACAATTGGTACCTTGATCTACATCTCCTACGGATTCAAATAGATGTGCATATTTTTTCTTCATATCCTCTTCAGCTTCCCAAGTAGTGTTTCAAAAAATTGGTTCCTCCATAGGATCTTGACTAATGCGATCTCCTTTGTTCTCAACTTGCGAAATTGGCGATCTCAAATTTGAATCGGAATCTCCTCATAGGATAAGATATCCTTAATCCCAACATTTTAAGTTGATACAATCAATAAAGGATCGCCCATGCACTTTTTAAACATAGAGATGTGAAACACTGGATGAATTGTTGTTAACTCTTGTGATAACTCTAACTCATAAGCTACATTACCAATCCTTTTGGCTAAACAATAAGGTCCAATATGTCTGGGACGAAGTTTCCCCTTCCTACATTACCTCACAAAACCCTTCATGGGTGAAACCTTCATGTATACTTGATCATCCACTTTGAACTCCAACGGCCTTCTCCTAACATCTGTGTAGGATTTTTGATGACTTTATGTCATTTCAAGCTCTCTTAAATAACCTTCAGGTTTTCCACAGATTGGTGTACTAAATCTGGTCCTATCAATCCTGCTTCACCAACCTCAAAACATTCAACAGGAGATCAGCATATTCTCTCATAAAGAGCTTCATACTTAGCCATTTGGATGGTAGAGTGGTAACTGTTGTTGTAAGCAAACTCAATGAGAGGTAGGTGATCATCCCAATTCCCCTTGAAATCAATTACGCAAGCCCTCAACATATCTTCTAAGGTATGAATTGTGCGCGCTGCTTTCCCATCCGTCTGAGGAAGACAAGCAGTACTTAAGTTCACCTTTGAACCCAAACCATTCTGAAAAGATTTCCAGAACTGTGCAGTAAATTGTGCACCTCTATTTGAAATAATCGAAACACGGACTCCATGAAGTCTCACTACATTCTGAATGTGTAACTTTGCATAATCCTCTACTAAATGAGTAGTCTTTACCGGCAAAAATTGTATAGATGTTTTCATTCGATCGATAATTAACCAAATGGAATCATGCTGCTTGCGAAAACTTGGCAAGCATGTGATGAATTTTATGTCAATAATCTCCCACTTCCATTATGGAAGTTTGATATTCTGCACCAAACCACCAGGACTTTGGTATTCCACTTTCACTTGCTAGAAATTCAAACACTTGCCAAAAATTCAGCATATCCTTGTTCATACCATTCCACTAATATACCTCTCTCAAATCATGGTACATCTTTTTGGAACCTAGATGGATGGAATATCTGGATCTATGTGCTTCCTCCATGATCTTCTCTTGTATCCCATCCACCATTGGTACACACAACTTACCCTGTTACTTCAACACACCATCTCCTCCTTGTTCGAAATCTAATACTCTTTGCTTATGAATATTTTCCTTTATTTCAAGAAAAATGGGGTCTTCTTTCACCTTTGGCATTAGTGATGATGCAGACCCGTTAGTCACCACTATTCCTCCATTTGTGGAATCCATAAGTCTAACTCTCAGGCGAGCAAGTCTATGCACATCTTTTGCTAGTTCTTTCTTCTCTTCTTCAAGATGGGTGTTAATACCCATAGATAACCTTCTTAAGGCATTACTAACCACATTATCCTTACACGAGTGGTAAAAAATGCACATGTCATAATCCTTAAGCAATTCTAACCACCTCCTTTGTCTGAGATTAAGCTCTCTTTAAGTGAACACATATTGTAGGCTCGTGTGATCAGTGAATATATCAACATGAACTCCATATTTCCAAGGTAAAAGACTACAACAACCTATTCTAATTCATGGGTTGGATAATTCTTTTCATGAACTTTCAACTGTCTGGAGGCATAAGCTATAACATTGCCCTTCCGCATTAGAACACAACCAAAACCAACTCTAGATGCAGCACTGTACACCAAAAAACCTTGAGTACCTTCCAGTAAAGTCAAAATCAAGGCAGTAGTCAACCTCTTTTTCCATTCCTGAATGCTTTTCTCACAAGCTTCAGACCATTGAAACTTAAATGTCTTTTGAGTCAGGTTTGGTCAAAGGAGATGAGATAGATGAAAATCCCTCAATAAACCTTCTATAGTAGCCAGAAAAACCCAAGAAACTCCTTATATTAGTTGGTGACGTGGGTCTAGGCAAACTCTGAACTACTTCTATCTTTTGGGTATCAACTATACTTACATCGCCAAAAACTATGTGGCCCAAGAATGCCACACACTTAAGCAAAAACTCACATTTTGAGAACTTGACATACAACTCTCTATCTTTCAAAGTCTGAAGAACTATTTTGAGATGAATAGCATGCTCTTCTTTATTCCTTGAATAGATTAGTATGTCATCAATGAAGATGATGAAAAATGTATATATATTAGGTTTGAAGACTTTGTTCATAAGATCCATGAATGTTGCATGTGCATTGGTCAAGCCAAAGGACATGAACAAAATCTCATAATGCTCATATCTGCTTCTGAATGTTCTCTTTGGAATGCAACATTCCCTAACCTTTAACCGATGGTAACCTGATCTGAGATCAATTTTCGATAAGGAGGAAGTACCCTCAAACTAGTTGAAAATTTCATAAATATTTGGAAGAGGATATTTATTATTTATGGTAACCTTGTTCAATTGGCGTTATTCTATGCACATCATAAGGGAACCATGTTTCTTTTACACAAAAAGACCGGAGTTCCCCACGGTGAGACATTTAGTCGAATGTAACCCTTATCTAATAGATTTTTCAATTGTTCTTTCAACTCTTCTGGTGCCATTCTATATGGCGGAATAGAGATAGGATGAGTATCTGGAATGATATCTATGCCAAATTCTATTTGTCTCTCATGAGGGATTCCGGGTCGATCATCAAGAAAGACGGAAACTATTTTACTACTTAAACTGACTGATTATAAGGTATCTCAACACTTGATTCACTAACTTAGACTAAGTGATAGACATATACCCCTTGGAAACAAACTTCTTTTCCTTAAGGTACAACATGGAACGACCCATAGTCACCCCTGAACTGTTTTTCCACTCTATAACTGGTTCAATGGAAACTGGAACTTCACTACTCGAGTGTAGAAATCTATTGATGCATAATAGGCATGAAGCCAGTCCATACCTAGCATGACATCAAACTCTACCATGTCTAACTAAACTCAGTCATCCATGGCACTCTTGTGATTGACGGAAAATTGTACAATCACAAAAGACTCTCTCTGCTAGAATATAATTCTCAACATGTGTAAGAACACTGAAAGGCTCAAGATGTTGTTCTTGAAAAATATCAAAATTGAAGACTTGGATCATTCCAGTGAAAAAATCTAGTGATTCATTTTTATCTCAGCGACTAGTGATCGCATAAAGATAGTTTTCTCTCTTCATGTCCTTGAAGTAGCTCAACTAGATGCAATTCTTATCTAGTGAAGCAACCGAAGAAGACTGGGTTTTATTGCCCTCTTTACCATTACTCTGTTTGTTCTTAGGGTTCTCTGTTATAAAATGATCATTCTGGAAAACTATTGAAGAAACCAGTAGAGTTATCATGACACACCCCTGAGTCATTCCCACCACTTTTAGCAGATGCAAGAGTCTTAGTACCCCATTGTGCCTTACTAACTTGCCAGTATGCATGTATAGCTCTGAAGTTCTCATAATTATTAGTATTGAACACACATTGGTTCCTTGGTGCAGCTGCACTAGTAGATGATTAAGCAGGTCCTTTCTGCTTCCCAGACTCGATCCTTATGTATTAGACCTCTTATTCTTTAACTCTTCTCTATCCCTCAGCTGGTCCTCCTCAACTCGTTGCACATGGATCATTAGCCTTATTGTGTCCATGTCACCTATTAGCATAGCTGCCTTGCTTTCCTTACTTGACAGACGAGTCATCCCAGCAATAAACAAGCTCATTCTACTCCTCATATCAACAACCATGTATTTTCTTCTCCTAGATCACAGGGAAAAAACATCCCAAAAAAGGTCTCCTCAAACAAAACTTAGCTAACAATCGATTATGATTAAGCATGAGTTAGAAAAAATTAGAGATAAACTCTAGCGGACGAAGTGCGTATGAAAAAATTGAAGGAATTCCTAGATATTGCAGCCTCCAAATTGTAGATGTGGTGCGCTTCAAACCACTAACTAGGACTCTACAGACACGACTTTATAGACTCCTCAAGACTCTTGAACTCTATGCTCTAATAACAAGTTTGTCACGCCCCGAGCCTACACCCTGGATATGGCCGACACTCGTAAGTCATTGTTGGCCTCGAGAAGATCCTTGTCTTAGCCTTGATAACTCATTGTAAGACTTAACTCAATAAAACACTATCATTTAATAATAACAAGAATAAATATTTGGGGAAAATGGCAATTAAATCTCATAGGAATATATCTGCAATAAGACATTGAGAGACTCAAAATAATATGATTGTCTATGAAGCCACTATAATACTAAGATGGATGGTAGGACAGACCCCATAACATCCTATAAAACAAAGACTAAAAAGCAAATAAAAGTGTCCTCCAGATATCAAGAAGGCTCACCACTGTGTCCGAGCGCTCAGATGGATCAATCAGGCACTGGATGATAACAATCATAGTTACCTGCGTCTACATCATAAGGCGATGTAGGCCAACTGACATCAATACATTGAATGTACGAGTATGCGAGTTGGATTGCTAACAACAACTTAAGCTTGAAAAAGATTAAGAAGGACCACTTACCTTGGCTCTACTCAACTCATGAATAACTAGAATTAATATAAAGTAATATATAAAAGCTTGTAAAACAATGAAAACACTTAGTTCCTTAAAGAGATGCAATAACAAAATAAACTTTAATTATATATGAAGTAATATAGTTTCAGTGGGATATTTTCTAACCGACAACCATCACTATGAGCCTAAGTGATAGTACAACGTCTTACCTCACGTTGCAAGAGAACTATCCTATATCTTGCCTTCAGTATAAAACCTGAACTACTAAGTGGATCCAGTTGTCTATGCTAAAAAGCACTAAGGAATCATCTAAAAAGTATTACCCTTCTTCTATCCATGTTAGCTACATGGTTTATGGGGGCTTGAATTAATATGAACTCGCGACCCCATATCGATGGTCAATAATACTCCCAAAAATACTTAGCTCCTATGTTTTTAAAATAACTTCTTCTCTAGTTTTAGGTAACAGCTCATACTAAGCTTTCAAAGCTCTCTCTTGGAAATCATAGTTTTCTCTTTACTAAACTAGTCAAAGGCTCTGTTGGAAGTCTCATCTTTCTTTCTTTCTCAAAGTATGAAAAAAAATTTAATTGTTAGGGATTACTTAGTTCCCTTATAACTTTTGAGAAAATGAACTCAACTTTTTACTCTTTGCTTAACTTGCAACTTAACTGTTAGTTTCCCTTATAACTTTTTAGAATTGAACTCAACTCTTTACTATTTGATTACTTGTAACTTGAGCCTTAAAACAAAGTTAAAACATCTGTTAAAGAATATTGAAAAGTTTAAGAACTTGCTTTGATTTACTTTTAACTTTTGGACTTGACTCTTAACTTTATTGCTTTGATCTTAACTTTCCTTGAATTGGATAATGGATTCAAGGTCAATTGTCTCATGTTTGTGGATGATTTCATGATTTTTATACGTTCCGTAAAGTGTTAGAATAAACTAGGAAATGTAGGTACATCACTTAGAAACTAGCTCAAAAAGATAGGGGAAGAATGGTGTGAACTGGCATCCTTGGCGCTCTGAGAGGTGTGGGGTGCCAGGCCCCAAACTTCATAGGCCAGGTTGGGGCACTACGGCAGGCGCTTCGTCCCAAGGCCCTACGTACATAGATTGTCTAGTGGTGCTATGAGAGACGCGGCGCCCCAAGGCCCTACGGACAGCTGTTCTCGACTTTTCTCCTCCTATTTTCCTCTGTAAACCCTATAAACTTCCATGGTTCTTTCCCCCAAATACTTAGGATCATTAGTACCCTCAATACCTAATAGATATAACTCGAAAACTAACCCAAAAACACAAATCTAATAAACAGTAGGCATTTAAACACTCAACCAACAAGAATTCAACGATGTTCATCAAGAACTTCACTTTTTATCATTCAACCAACTCGAACATTCAAAATGTCAATATTTATACATTTAATAGGACTTATTGTCAATACTTTTAATATTTAGTAAAAATTTCAAAAACATAAACAATTGTTAAAAACAGAAAGGAGAAATTAAGGGAAGAGAAAAATATTTAAAAAAATTAATTGCTTAAAAGTGTTATCAGTTACAAAAATTTAAAAGCAAAAAATTAATTGGCAATTTATCAAAGTACACCAACTTCCATCTCTTTCTTCTTCTTTCACCATGTCATAAAAAACACGCCTATCACCAATGTTCTAAAAATTCAAGATTCAATTTTCTAATTTTTTTTTTATTCTAAATACGTTTATTTACCACACATTATAATATTTGAAGCATTTTATTCTACTAAGACATCATTTTGACGTTATGAAATTATAAATTATCTTTAAATATGTGTGAACTTTTATGAAGTTATTTGTCTATCATGTTAAGGTTATGAAGTTTATGTATCCTCTTTTAAGAAATTTTCCAGTATTCATAATACAATACTAATGTATTTATGATATAGGTATTCATCCATCTTGCATATCTATTTTATTTTGCTTATTTCCAATATCACTTTGTATACCAAATAGTTTGTATTTGAATTTGATTTCGTATTCGTCCTAATGTATACCATAAATTTATATTTATATTTGATTTCGTATTCGTCCTAATGTATATCACAATGTTTTGTATTTATATTTTGATTTCATATTCATTCTCAACTATTAATAGCAAAAATATAGTTTATTTATGTATTCATTATATGTGTATTCATCATATTTGCATCAGTCAAATAGTTTTGTATTTTATTTTGCTCATTATATGTTTATACCAACTAGTTTGTTTTTTATTTTGTATTCCTTCACAATTTCAAATAATCAAAATACAGGTTTATATTTAGATTATCACTTTGTAAAAATAAACCTGACTACAAACTACAGAACATTCAAAATACTTTCAAATACTTTTGCGAAATAAACTCATTTTAATGTGGATTCTTCTAAATTTTAAATATAAAAACAAATCATAAAAATGACCGACAAAAATAATTTTTAATACTAAAAATCTGAAATACATAAATATTTGATGAGTATGTTAACAAATTCACATAAAAATTTAAAAAAAATGACAGAAAATCCCCAATACATACAATCCAAAAATTCAACATATGCGTGATTTTGAAAACAAAATCTTGCAAAATAAATGATGAATTCAAAAATACCTTTATCAATTGAGAGATTTCTTGATTAATTGATAGATCTGAACAAATTGTTACGAACTTGAATAATTAGTACTTCTTCAACAATGAGAGAGAATAATGGTGAAATTTTGATGAAAGAAAAAAAAAGAAATGTGAATGATGAGAATGGTGAAAACTGAAAAGTTGATGAAAGTAAAAAAAATTAAAAGTGAAAGATGAAAAATAAATTTAATGGTACTAAAGCATAGGAAGAAATGTAAATGAGTAATGGAGGTAGAATTTGATTCAAAGTTGGACTGTTTTGAGAAATAAAATTTGAATACAAATTACTTTTTAAAATATTGACATTTTCAATAATTATTTTAAAGTGTAGATGTTTTTACTAATTAAGTTAGAAATTGTGACTAGTTTGCTAATTTTTCCAAAAAATAATGCAATTGGAGGTCATAAAGATGCCACATAAAAATGATGAAATATTTTTTTGAATAACTAATATCACTATATGATAATTATTTTAATAAATATTATAATTAAAAAAAAACCAATGCAGATCAAGTACAATACTAAGATAACATATTTAGAAAAATTGTTTTTAATTTTTTTTTAAGATATGTAGAGTGCATCAATCTCATGCTTGATTTGTCTATTAGACATAAAATTCTATATTAATTTACGAATCACATATTTTGATTTTATGTAATTTTTACACAAAATATCTGAAAATATCATTTTCCTTTATTCAAATTGCAAGAGGACAATAGATCTCATTTCTCTGGTCATTCTCAGGGGAATAATAATTAGCCCACGTTATCAAAAAAGTATCTACTAATGAATTTTGATTTCTCGATTGATTCTAAAAATATACAAAATCTAACCAGTTAAAAACAAAATAAAGAAATGAAACCTTGAAGCTGAGAAAACCAAACACAATTTCAAAGACCCTAACTCTCCATCTCTGGTTTACATTGCAATGTTAATTTTGAATGGAAATTTTCTTTTTCTAGGTTATTTTAATGAGAAATTTGTCAAATGTCCCTTCAACAAATATCCCAATTCTCAACTACGCACTTTGATTTTATGGGGGTTCTATGACCCCTACATACTATTTAAAATTAAAATTATCACCTCCCTAATCGCTTAGTTGGCAATGTGAGTGTATTTCACTCTCTTTGAGAGAGTGAGCATCAAAAGCTATTGCTAAAACTTTATTTTTAATATCTATTTTTTATAAATATATGTACTTTTAATTATTTATTTTTCTTGTTTGCTTTCTTTCTTCTCCATGACAATATAAATCAAATCTCTCCATCGTTCACCACCTCTAAATTTGTTGTTGCCATAGCCATTGTTGTCACCGCCATTTTTACCGAATTCATTATTGTTGATTCGAAATACACTTTTGAACTCATATAACACTCTTGCAGTATAAATCAAACCAAATAAGTTGTATATAAATTTACATATATTTATATCATTCCCAAATATCTTGAATTAAATTTGAGAAAAATTGATCTGCGTTTAGTTTAAGGGTCAAGGATAGTCTTTCACTATTTCCACTTAACCTTTATTTATTTCAAGAGTCAAGGATACTCTTCCACTATTTCCATCCCTAACCTACCGCCACCATTATTATCGAATTTTCTCTGACAAGTTAGAGCAATCATCAAATAGGAATATCAAAACAAAAGTTTTCAAACTAAAGCATGTAATTCTAAGTATTTATACTATTTAATTCTGATTTGCTATATATTTAATAAGTAAAATGACAGTGAAAAAATTGGAAGAAAAATCATTAAAGGATCAAGATTTGCAACAAGTTAGGGAGAAAATATTTGAATTCCCTATTGATAGAGGAGCTAGATAATGAGTTTTTATGTGATAAATATGGAGGTGGATGTGGGGATGGCGATATGGAGGCCCAACGAATAAAGCTTGTGAAGAATATAAAAAGAATAGAAGAAGACCCCCAAAGTATTCCCTAATATTTTCCTCAAATAAAGCTTTCAAAAAAAATCAAGGGCTACAAAAAGATTGAAGAAGAAAGGATGAAGAAGAAGGAGAGAAACTTGTTTAAAAAGATTATTTGGTGAAACACACGTGTCAAGTGTGTGTGTTACACCTAATGGAAGATGGTGGGTTATCACGTTATTTAGGGGTTATTTATTCTACATTAAAAAAGTTTAGGGGGGTAATAGGACCACTGTGAAGTATAAGTGTGTCGTTGAAAATCTGAATATAGCTTGGAGGGGTATTTGACCATTTCCTCTTATTTTATACGTTGAAATATTGCATTTGAATTATGTATATTGAAGCATCCAACTCAAAGAAAGTGTTTCTTGAGTCCTAGCATCTTATAGGAAAAACTGAGGTATTAATTTGGTTTTAACTGATTCGAAAGAAGAAAAAACTACATAACTAGAGATATTTCATTACCATATATATTATTATTATCTATTCTTTTAAATTAAATATTATGTATCTTACTACTAATTATGAATTCCTCCGTATCTTTCTCATAGATACATGTATTTTTGCTACCAATTTAAAATATATGTATTTTTGCTACCATTTCTTGAACCCTCCACAAATGTTTTTCAATGTTGATGATACTATAAAGGAAAAAATAAGTACAGTTAATAGGATATACATCATTAAGAAAGAAAATAAATAATTAGAATTCAAATGATTAAAAGTTAAAGTTTTGTAATTGAATTTAGAGCTTTAGTGCTTTTAGAGTTTTATGAGCTTTTAGAGTTAAAGCTTTAAAATCTCATTCTTGTGCACACCCAACCAGAGAAGTATCAAATATCTAATACCATGTTTAAACATTCAAGCAAACATTTTTATGATCCTATAATAGATATTCGATCAACGACTTATGAATGTCGCTTTGTATTAGTAATAAAATAATTTTTATATTTGTTGTCTTAATAATAAAACAGATTCCAAAGTTCACTGTATTAGTGACACAACAGGTTTTTATATTTCTGAACTGTTGTATCAGTGATACATGAAGAAAGATCTTTTTTATCCTTACCTTTTGTGGTGAATGTTCTGTGAGTGTAGTATTTTTAGTAAATGTTATCATGTTATTAAGATTTCAGCAGGAATGAATGTAAACTAAAGAACTACAGTACGCCCAACCCAATCAATAAAAACATTATGCATCATAATCCAAGGATATTCAAATTGTCAAGCATAAGATTAGAAAGAAATAACTTTTAGTGAAATAATGAAAGCATCAGAATTACGATATGAAACCTCCATTAGCGGCCTAAATTTACTCAAGAACTTCTTTATTCCCCATAAGTATCCATAGGGGGGGGGGTACTCTGTTAGATTCTTTACAGAAGACTCACTCGGTTTGTTAAATCAGGTTGCATTCCCTGATGCTACTTTTGCTTAAGTTTTAACTTTGATATATGAAGGATTTTTAAGCGTGTTTATCTTCTATGTACGTCGTATATGATCTGTTTGCCTTTATAGTTCTCTTATGAATTCATTAACTATATTTCTGAAACTTAAAGGATGTGGATTTATCTTCTTATGTTTTAACCCGTGCCACCGAGTAAGCACGTCAAAAAACAAAAACAGAAAAGTATTTTGAATCTAATTCAAAACAAAAATGATACTTGAATCTAATTCAATACCAAAAACTATATCATGAGAACTCAAGATCATGTAAGTAAACAATCATTAAAGCATTTTTTGAAATTCAACAAGTATTTCATCATGTGTTTCTTCAACATTGATTTTTCATTACACCTTGTAGTACCCCTAATGTTTAGAAAGAACATGGTTAGAACCACCGGTAAAGCCAACATTCTTGTGGAGCAATGATTCCTTATCAGTACTACTCTATCAAGGATTAAGTCCACTAAATACCACATCAATTGAAACCAAGTATTTCCACATCCATAGAACAAGAAGTCAACAAAGGTGACTAGAAAAAATCAACAGAGAGACATGATTTTGAAATATTGCATGCTTATCTATGTGAAAACAACTTTTTACACAAACTTGACCAAATTTCTTAAGCTACAAATGTAGTTATTGGTGAACTTTACAAGTTTAGATAAATATAAAAACTGGATATTTTCTTGAATCATGTAAAACAGCCAAAGCATTTAGACCTGCATATTTTTTAGTCATCTAAAACTGTATAGACCAAGGCATTCCAGTCAGCTCGTATTGTCTGTTAGTTGATTTATATAAATTGATAAAATTATCAGTCAGCAAGTGCAGGGTAGTCCACGTTGGTCGTCAAACGTTTTTTTTTTTGGATTCTTTGTTTGCAGAAAAAAATGCAGAGAGGGGTAAGAACCATATGATCATGTGTTACATGAGAGACTGTTTGGTATTGATAAGCTAAGAAAATGCCAAGTGGTAACTATATATAGTAATACCTGAGTTATACTGCTAGTTCTCATGTGTTACGTTACAACTTTTTGTAATTTCATATCTATGGTTAAGAAATGAATGGGTCATAACTCATTATTGTTAATCAAAAGAGAACCCACGTGACAAGGGGGAACAGTCTTCCATGGATTTGCCTTCTCCGATCACAAGGCGACCTGTATCAACTCTAACTCAACATCCAATACTATTAACCCCTTGCTCTCACCACTCCCACCTTTCCTCTGCACTCTCCCTTCCACCCCAATCATACTGGAAATTACATCATTTTTTCTCTCTTTTAAATTATTTATCATTTTTCAAGTTTACAACAAAATTGACTATTTCTCCTGTCTCATTTTATATGAGTTATTTTTTTAGTCAATGTAATAAAAGAAACAATACATTGTAAAGAAGTGAGGAGGTTCTCTATGATTCGGAATGTAAAGAAGAGATTAACATTGTTTCCTAATGTTGATTCTTATATGTTAAAACTGCTTTTTTATTTAGTTCCATCACAAAGATGAATAGACTCTAGTCTAAAATATATGGTCACAAGTTTCAAACTTAGAAGCATACAAATTACAACATGTTTATTCTTCAAATATTACAAAAGAATAAATATATTTTAAGCTCTTCAGTAGTCTTGTTCATTACTAACTGGAATATCTACAATTTGACATAGACTAAAGGGAAAGGCATCCGATCAACTGAAGTCACAGAGAAAAAGTGTTGGTGGATACCACCATAGGTCTCCCACCCCCTGAAGCTCAAAAAATAGCCCACTTTGTGGAGCATGACAGAACCACTGAAGTCGATAGGAAGGATAAACGTAAAGCAGTGAGGAAAAGGTTGATAATGAAGTTGTTAACTTCATCAAGAGGAAAGACGTAGAAACAGACTTTAGCATCATCCATAGACAGTCTTATAGCACTTGACCATATACTATCTTTACAGTTCTATTTACTTCTATCTATACGCAAGAACTTGACATGTAATGAAATTAGAAAGTTACAAGCTATTTCTCATTCGTTGCATCTAGCTTATCAAATAGGACAGTCTTTAGCATCATACTAAACTTTCTCTCCATTTTATTTGCACTGACTTTTCCTAATTTTTCTAAAACTTAGACGAAGCAAGCCTCACTTTCAACAATATCCAAAACTCAACAGGTTGTCCATACTACAAAAACAAATCTTCTACTTCTACTCTGTTATTGCTAGTAACAGTGAGCAGAAAAGAAAGAAAGCATAATCCTCAAGTTGAAAGTAGAAAAAGAACAAAAACAATTAAAGACATAGAAACAATTGCTTTACTAAGGATTTAAGTTATATACATTAACAATTAAAGAATGTTACGCTATCACTGTAGTTTTACCAGTTATAGAAGGTAATAAAATGTGCACCAATCAAACTTATCATACATTGTTACTTGTTATTGTAAAAATAAGAAATGATGTACTGTCCATCCATAAAAGTTTAAGTCTATTACTATTTTTTTCCTGATAGATCCCTTTATAGGATGAAATTTCCTATTTGTCATAACTGTAATGTCCAGCTCTTGCAAAACACTCTCACAAGTTACTGCTCCCTCTCTACCCCTTCTAGACTTGAAAAATATATCCTATATCGTCTATCTCTAAGGCATATGATTCGTTTTCTATATACTGCAACTAAAAATACAAAGTAAGTTTAGTAAATTCATACTACGAGGTGATCCCAAAAAACTAAGATATATTTTGAACTAACGTTTTTGATGTACACTTGAAAATGCACTAGAGAAACAACAAAATGACTTCTAGACACTTCAAGGCATATAGTCGAAAAAGAAAACTTTTACAAGCATATAGCTACAAGACATAATCAATGTGGTTAACAAAGGAACAAACCAAGCTTAAGGTGAGCACAACAATGAACTCAGGAAGACTAAAAAACAGTGACATTAAAACAGACATTAAAAATTTTTGAAATACATGTAGATAGCTACTTACACTTGACGAAATCTATATTAGGGACAAAATATCGTAGGTATCGCCAGCTTCAACAATTTAGTTCTTCGAAGAAAGACGACTTAGCTACAACTCAGTTCTTCATATGAAGGCGACTTAGCTTCAGCTTCTACATACAACATTCAAGAGCAAAAACTAGTGAATCAAAGATAATCTGCCCATTTATACGTAATACGACTATAAACTAAACTCCCAAAATAAACAAAATTCGTATCAACAACACAAGAAATAAAAACCCTAACATAAATTTTTGACTGACACACAAGAATATCAAAATCCTAAAGCTATAATTTAGACTTTTGAAGGTAAAATCTCTACCTGATAAACTCTATTCCAACAACCTAAAGCTTTAAGATATGAGGCAAGTTGATTTGTGAAGCATTTTCTTTCAATTTTCAAAAGGAAATCTGATGGAACAGCAGTTTACCCAGAAGTCTTTGAAGAAAATCGTCTTCTTCAGCTCTCCAATCTTGAACAACGAAGCTGAGAGGAAATCATCTTCTTCAGTTCATGTTCAGAGAAATCGCAGTGCTCTTCGATGTTTCAGATGAAAATGGTGTTCTTCAGTTGAAGTTTAACAGAAATGTGACGAAAATCATAGTACAAACTGATTTCTTCCGTTCTTCGATCCTTCTTCAGTTCATGCAAATGGTGTTCTTCAGCTGAAAATGGAAGCTTCAGCTGAAGTTTTAGGAAATGTTTCCTTTTTTTATTTCTTTAATGTTTTATTCTTTTTAATTTTTCTTCAATGTTTTATTTTTTTGGCCAAATAAAAATGGGAGGGAGATAAAATTTTAATGTTAAAATGTTTGAGGGAATATAAAATTTTGGTGAAAACACTAAGGCCACATTTTTAATGTGTTGTATTTACAATTATAAAAATAACACACTTTAAAAGTGTGGCCATTCATGTAAATAGTTGTTGCCAACTATGACAACACTTATAAAGTGTAGGTTATCCCATTAAAGAGTACACTTTAGAAGTGTTGCTAAAATTAATGTAGCTGAAAGTCAAAATCTTTGGCTACACTTTAAAAGTGGTCCCAAAAGTATTTTAGGCAACACTTTATAAGCGTTGTCCAGATTTAGTGTTGCCGTAGACCGAAAATTGTGTAGTGACATAATATTACAACTAAAAACATCTAAGTAATTAACTCCTATACTAGTGAGATTTATGTAAGTTCCCCCTCCAAAGAAATTGTTATTGGGTGAAATGGTCATATAGATAATAATGGAAAGAAATGAAGTTTATGTCAATAATTAATGAGGAAAAAATATATTTTTTACATGTGGTGTGTTCTTGTCAGGGTAGGCTTAAGTTTAATATACAAAGATTCGTTTTAGGCAATTTAACATTCTTTTATAAGCATCCTCACTCTCCAAGTACAAGAATTGAGATGACTTGGCATATTCACTTCTTTACATACGTCTTCATCAAGAGTTGTATATATCCCGCACATTAAGAATATGAATATTTCCTCCTAAAGGTGGGAATATTTGTAGAAAAGGAGTTCTAATGATCATTGGTGACGAAATTACTGAATGATCCTAATACAGGTCCCTTTAACAAAACTTTCTACAAGATTAAATTTTTTATTAGCATGTCACAATTGAGCACTTATTTAATTCCATCTCTATTATGGGAAATGACACAGAAATAGAGTAAACAATATTCAATGAAGGGAAACGATATCTAAGGACATAATAAAGAGATTGGTTTTATATAGAAAATCAGTGAAACATCTGGTGCCATGAGCTATCCCAACATCATGATGTCTTTCGATAAACATATCTCAAGATGGTGGTGCAACAGTAACACCCGATGCAGATGCTCCAGCAGTTCCTTCCACATTACCTGATGGTTGAAAATTACTTAGACTTGTAATAAGGTCATCTGTTAATATTAGCTTCGCTCGTTCAACCTGAAAGGATTTTATCTGTGGTGCATCAACGTATCGATGTTGATAGGACTCTGTCGGCAAGGATGTGCCACTAGTTGTATAAGGTTCATACTTAAGAACCATACCATAAAGACATGAGTGTGCAATAGTACTCCTTGAAATATACCCTTTTTTCTAAATATGTTTCATCTTAAGTGTCTAACCCGAGGGATGAGATGAGTAGATATGTGACGGGTGTGTCCGACATAGTTAAGGAAGAGTGTCTTACGACAATGACCCATGATGACATGAATATCTCTAGGATTATGGTGTATGATCAAACTATTGAAGAGTACAAACATAAGACAAATAATAAGGAGATGAAGAGATCTATGCCTAATAAGTAAGGTCAACCAAGGTTCAAAAAGAGAGATCGGAATCACGATTCTTCAAGCACTCCTAAGGTCAACCAAAATAGCGGTAGTGGACCTCTATTTTCTAAACCTACTTGCACCAATTGTGGAAAGAAGTATTTTGGGAAGTGCCTAGATGGTACTAATGGGTGTTGTGATTGTGGGAAGAGTGATCATAAAGTGAAAGATTGCCCTACACTTTCGGCTTAACATTTATAGTCCAAGCAAGTTTCTCTTAATGGGAAGATCTTGATGCTCCAAAGAAATATCGTTTCTCTGTACTTGAAGCTAAGGAAGGCAAAGGATCTCATCCGAATGAAGGGACTGGTAAGTGATGCCATCCATATATTCCACGAGTAGGCTTTGAGAGGGTTATAATGAGTTCTCTAATGTCTTAATGACTAATGAATGAATGTTATCCTAATGAATCTAATGAAGAATATTGAATTTAATGCTTAGTGAGTTGAAGTTTGCTTTACATATCATGGCTTATGAAATGCTTATGTCTCTTATGTATGAGCATTGTGTAAATATGAAAAAAAGGAATGGTAAGTTCACTTATGGTGGCCTTAATGTGGTACTTAGTGTGGATGGTGGTATGGAACTCTATCAATACATTGAACAAAGTATAGCTTGAGGTTACTGAAGTGAAGTTTTAATGTGATGAAATGAATTATATTATGATTACTTTTATCTTATGCCTTTTACACATATGTACATGATAAATCTGAAAAATTGGCATAATGCATGGTTTTGAAAAAAAATGTCCTTTTAAAGCATAATTTTTTTGCATGGTCAACATAGTTAGTACATTTTTGTGTACTAACCATATTCTTCTAGTTTTCTACAAAGTGTATGTTTCGGCAAGTGAGTCGAGTTCTTCATATTCAATCTTAGATTGAATTCTTCCAAGATTAGTGAAATCTCCTCATGGATTCGAGGAAAAGTAATTTTGATATTTCATGTCTTTTATTGTAATAGACTAATTCTGGACTTTATTTTAGACTTTTGATTGTAAAGGGTCGTGAACTACTTTTGTTTTCAAGTGTTGTTTAGATGGTAATGTGAGATTGTAGACTTCCTTTGTGTTTTTAAATGAAGTATTTCAATTGTATGGATTTAAATAAAGGTTTTAATTCCTCACTATTTTGATTATCTTATATTATGAATGTTATGAGGAACTTCGGAGTCTTGTACGCAGTGTGACGTCTAGGGTGTAGACTTGGGGTGTGATAAACATGGTATCAGAGCATAAGTTTTTGGGATGGTCTTAAGGATTGATGTCTCACAAGCCACGTCGAGTAGAGTCTAATTCATGGGTATGAATCGCGACACATTTTATGAATAAGAGGCTATAAGACGTAGAAAATTTTACTTTCTTCATTACTCTTTAGTCGTGCCTTAGAGTTTAGATCTATAAGTGTCCTTTTCCTAAACCTTGTCTTGTGACTATTGGAAATGACTACAAGAAGAGTTGTTGCAAGAAGGGTGGAGAAGGAGATTGTGAATGAGGGAGTTCCTCCCCAAGAAACCCCAAGTCCCTCAAGATGAAAAAGCTCCCCAAGGCAATCAAGTTTCGGTTGATTGTCTGTATATGAACAATGAATAAGTTGGGTTGGATGTTTTGATGATGTCTCAAGATGCAACTACTCAAGCCCAAGCTATGACGACTCAAGCCACTAGGGGTGTTGAGGCTCCTATGAATCCCACTGTGAGTATTATGGCTTTTATGATGAGGTATTTTGTGAGGATGAGTCCTCCGGTGTTTCTATGTTCTAAGGTGGGAGAGGATCCCAAAGAATTCGTGGATGAGGTGTATGAGGTAGTGAATGTTATAGGGGTAAGTTCTGTAGAAAAAGCGAAGCTTGCCGCTGATAAATTGAAAGATGTCACCCAAATTTAGTTTGTTCAATGGAAGAACAATAGGCTGATAAGAGCGGGTCTTATAGATTGGGAAATGTTTTGTAACAACCCTAAAAATAGCTATGCTAAATAATGCTTAATGTGTCTAGAATGTCTACAATTAGATCGGTTCACACAGATTGATGCGCGTAGAACCAGACCTCTAAACCCTTGCTACTACAATGCCAACTAACTTGGGGAGTTATTTGAGTTATAAAAGGTTGGTCCAACCATGTAGGGTTCTCGAACACGAGGATTTACTCGGATGAGTCTTCACCGGACTTAAATAGGGAAAATCTTAGGTTTGGATGGTCTAGGGGTTAAATGGTATTTTCCACGACAAGGGTAATATCACAATTACCCTAAGGAAATAATTAATTTATTAATTAATTTAATTAAGTGGATAGTTCGGGTCAGGTCGACCCAAAATGACCCGTTCGCGGTGGTCACTCCACCCGGGAGCATCAATTAAATGTATTTAAATTGAGATTTATAATCTAATTTTGTAAGGTCTTTATGCTCATTTCACTAAGATAATTAAATCAGAATTTTTATTAGATTAATACAGAGTCTTAGTTTGACTAATTCCCAACTAAAACTCCTAAACCTAAACTACTCTCTCACGCTCATCTCTCTCACGTTTCTCCACTCTTCTTATGTTTTCTCTGCCTAAAAAAATTACAACAACAGAAAAAACAACGAAAGTTCTTCACACTTGAAGAACTCAAACGAAAAATATAATCAAAACATATACAAACGCTAAGCAAAAATGTTAGGCAAAGGAAGGAGTTTTCCGTCGGGTGGTGTTGGAGTTTCGAGACTTGAAAATGATTTGGAGAGGGTGTTGGACAGAAGTTCGTGTGTTGAGTACATGTCAAAAATAAGGTATGGGTTTTCTTACACTTGGTCCCTTTCCCAAGAGACACTTAAGATTCAATCAATTCTAATCCGAAAAATAGGATTGTTCCCCGTTGCATGTCCCTGTCACTAGCTCCCATTTATTCGTAGGTTGGATATGTTTTCTGGTAGAATTTAGGGATGTAACATCTTTTCGTGATGATTATGTGTATGTATGTATGTTTGTAATTATGTGAGTAATGAATGATGTTTTTCGGAAATGTGTGATACGGTTGTGTGGGTGCATTGTTGTGACTATTGGTCATGGATTAGAGAATGAAATGACATGTTTAAATCCTTGTATTTAATGTGCAAGAACGTGTGTAAATCGTGATGTTCATATAAAGTGTAATGCGGCTGATTTGAGTTATAACTATTAGATAAATAAATCCATGAAAATGCACCTAAAGATGTAGTAAATGATCCATGAATTATCCTAAGAACTAATGTGTAAATATTGATGAAAAGGAGTTGGAAATCATGACCAAATTTCCAGCATTGTGTTAGCTTAGTTTCGGCTAATGTTTGAATCTTAGGAGAGTTTGAAAATAATGTTTAAAACATGTGAGGTCAGTAGGGATTGAACACAAGACCTCACTATAAGAAAGCTATAATTAATTAAAATAAAAAGGAGTGAGGCACATGGGATTCGAACCCGAGTGCCCTTAGCCGATTCCCCTAAAACTAAAACAGTATTAAAGAAATGAGAGGAGTGGGATTCGAACCCACCACCTCTCGGTCAGATTTAAGGAAATTAAAAGAAAAAAATAAAGGTTGAGGCGTGTGGGAATTGAACCCACGACCTTATGGCAGAGAAAAAAGAATTAAGGAGAAAATTAAACTGGGTTGTGGGGGTTTGATCCCACACCCTTTTGGTCAAAACAAAAAATGGTTTAAGGAAAAGGAAATTAAAAGAAAATGAGGTTGTGGGGGTTCGATCACACATTCTCTCAGTCCCAATGAACGAAAAAAATAAAGAGAGAAATCAAGGGAAAATTAAAAGAAGGCGTTGGGGCTCGATTTTGGGTCCCCAAGTCGTGTGGGTCAAACTAAATTATATAAAAATGTAAGTGTTGTCCAAGGGATTCGAAATTGGGTTCCCTTGCCCAATTTCCGTATTGATACATAAGTCATACCTGAATAAATGTTCAAATAATGTTGCCTAAATAGATCGAAATCGATGATCTTGGCATACATACAATATGCATAAGTCTTGTATCACAAATCTTAGATAGATACGAATCACTTAAAGGAACTATGAATGAAGCCTAATGGCTTGTATGTATAGACCCATAAGTCTAGCTTATGTTTAAAAGTAAGTGAACCTAAGATGTATGTAACGAAATGATGAACTCCTAGATAGGTTAAGTAAGAGTGTGGAACACACTAAATGTCCAAGTGCATTGGCATATGATGAAATGAACATTCACGTAAAAAGGGGTTAGTAGTTTTGAAGAGCAAATGTGCTAAATCTAATGAATGTGGTGACAACATGATAAGAGGCTAATGTGAAAGATGATAGCAATCACAAATGAGCCTAAGTAAATTTTAGCAAAACGTACTCACCTATGAGAGTGTAAAGTTAATGAAGAGACCAGTCTCTATAAACACTCTAATGAAAGTATTGAGATTAATTTATACTTAATACTAATGATGAGATGAGAAATCATCTATTAAGATATGATGTCCTCATACTAGAAGCCAGCTTCCATGACGTATGAGTTGAATGAAATGAAACTTTATATTGAGCACTGATAGGCTAGCTATGGGCGGTGATGCCTTCTGTCGGGAAGGTTAGAGGTTCTAACTCTCATGAGATGAAACAGTCTGGCATGCCGGGTATTGGTCTCCTTATATCTCCTAGCCTTTGAACCTATATTGCCAATATAGGTATCTAGCAGGTTTCAATTCCCTATATACGCTTGCATGTTTTGGGTCACTTTGGCCGGTGATTCCACCTCTTTTCAGTGTGGGGCAGACATTGGATTTCATGATGCTCATATGATCTATGTCGGTTAAAGTTAAAGTTCCCAATGAACGAATTAGGCCAACCTCAAATGATGCACATAATGAAATGAATGATACCAAAGGTGTAAGGATCGGATAATCATGAGGAGAGCTAGACTTAAGTAATGACACTAGGTCATCTTGGCCATTGCAAAGCGAACCCGATGGAAGTCTTAAACTACATCCTAGGTATAGCTGGTGTTTACATTAGCTTAGGAATGAATTAAATGAAGTACGTATGAATGAATGAAGCAGACTCTGTTTTTGCCAAAGAAGGCTCCCTAGTTGAGGTCCCTTATGTTGATCCCTCATTTTGGGAAGTCTTAATGTCAAGTCCATGATTCCAAGGTCTTATGGAATATGAACGATTGATATGAAAGATGTTATGTGCTATATGCAATATGTTATGTGCTATGTGTAAGATGTTATGTGCTGTGTGCAATATAATACTTATGATGATGCATGTTACTCTCATGGCATGACTTTGCTAATCCAAATTTGGTAAGTCCCTTGACTTTCCTAATAAAAATTTGGTAAGTCCCCTGACTTTCTTAATCCAAATTTTACAAGTTCACTGACTCGACTTTTGATAAATCATGTTGTTAGGAAAGAGCTATTCTTACTCATGCATGTCCTTGGTATGTGCTTGCATATACCCATACTTAGTACAAGTGTGTACTAATCCCATACAGTATCTACTGTTAGGTACAGGCACATGTGGACGTTAGATCTTACAGTACGACGTTGCAGCTATCCGGACGTGGAGATTTCATCCGGAGTTGGTAGGCCCTCATGCTTTTGAGGATGTCTACTGTTATTATCTAGCTTAGTAATAGGATTGAGCTAGTGGATTATGTTCCATTTGCATTTATTTCCCATTTTATTTCAACTATTTGGTGCCATTTTGGCAAGT
Source organism: Solanum pennellii (assembly GCF_001406875.1). NCBI lineage: Eukaryota > Viridiplantae > Streptophyta > Magnoliopsida > Solanales > Solanaceae > Solanum > Solanum pennellii. The sequence continues at coordinate 18,552,116 of NC_028642.1, read as the reverse complement.
ATACACTTAATGCAGTATTGAACTATTTCTTTCATTTGATGATCTTAATGTTAGATGGTTAATGGTGAACGTTCATGTGTTTAATTAGAATGTTTATATGAATGGTAAGTAACAAAAAATTCAAATTTTATGCTAAAATTAACGTAGATGATGTAACAATGACGTATGTAGGCTTGTCTGCGACCTCTGAGAGGTTGATACGCTCAAAGTTACTTCTCAAATAAGAAGTAAAGCGGTCGTGTCAAGTAAATAACCCAACTAGTGAGGTTGGGATCGTTCCCACGAGGAAAATAGTCTAGACTTAACTTCAACCTGTTATTACTATAGTTTGGTCAATGACTTCCTTGGAAAGTAAAAACAATAAAAGGGGGGGTTTCTAGTTCTAAATAAATGAAAATAACTAACGAAATTGAAAAAGACACTTAACAGCTTTGAATGTTGGAGTTTAATCAATTAATTAAAGTAACTAGGGTTTACGTGTTCCCCACAG
>NC_028642.1:18550290-18550549 GCF_001406875.1 Solanum pennellii | reverse complement strand
GAAAGAATTATTAATACATGCAAGACACTATTCTAGAATTGTTATTTTATTTAGGGTTTATCTCACTTTTTGCCTATGGTTCCCAGAACCCTAGTTATGGAGTTTAGTTACTCATAGCCATAAACACAATATTCAAATATAGTAGATAAGAATTCATGTACTTACTTCAATGAGAAAGAATAAAATCCAAAAGTTTGCTTGATTAATCACCAAAAATCACTTGCAAGAATTCTCAAAGTAATCAATAATCTCACGAAAA
>NC_028642.1:18546347-18550175 GCF_001406875.1 Solanum pennellii | reverse complement strand
AAAACCTAATTAAACAAGGACTCTATTTGCTGGAAATCTGCCAAAACGCGGCTGGGTCGACGGACCACACGACGGACCGTCATGGTCACGACGGACGTCATGGACTCCGTCGTCCCATACTTGTGCAATTTCTTCTGCTACTCTCTTCATTACCCTCGATGGCAAGTATGACGGACCATCATACGCACAACGGTCCGTCGAGGGTCTTCGTTCCAAAACACTTCAACTCTTGGAATCTGGGTACTGGGATTACTTCTCTGAACTTCATGACGAACCTGCAGGACTGACCGTCATAGACACGACGGACCGTCACAAGCTGCGTAACCCCACACTTGGTCAGACTTCCCCATCTTCCTTCAGCAGCTTCACTACGCTGCCACCTACGGACCGTCACAAGCACGACGGACCGTCATAAGCTCCGTAGGTGGTCTCTTCTGCATTTCTTCGCTCAAAATCTCCGCATTCAGCTTTGGACAGATTTCCTGCAAAACAAAGAGAAACTTATATAAAAATTAGCACAAAAAGGCTTTTGGACACACTAAACTTAAGGAAAAAGTATTAATAATACCGTGAAACCACGGTATATCAACACCCTCAACTTAAATTCGTTGTTTGTCCTCAAGCGACGCACTATGACTCAATACAAAATCTTTGTACAATAGTATCCATGTTTTATCCTTTGCAATCATTTGGCTATCAATCTCGATTAATCTCATAAAATCTATGCATGCTATCACTATTAGGCTTGAATTTTGTTGGATCAGAACATGACACAGACTCACCATGCACTAACACCTATCCTCTTCAATTTCTCACCGAGGTGCTAACAATTCCGGTATTGCAACTAGTGTCCTCACTTTGAAACAAAATCCTCGTTTTTCACACAATGATTTCAGTTTGAGAATAAGGATTATTTTTCAACACTCGCTCTCAGAACAAAGTCACACTCATTCATACCAATTGCCATAAGCTTTCCCTTATTTTCACTGCCTTAAGTTCGCTATACAACCCTTAGGATCACGATAGGACTTTCTTAGCTAGTAACATAGGCTCAGGGTCAGGTAGGGTGTATATAGGTATACTTTAGTGACTTTTTGCCCTCCTTGACATATCGGCTAAACCTTCCACTTTCTATCATTTTATGTCGCCCAGTTTCTCATATTCTTTCACCTTGCTATTTTCTCTTCTTTCTTCATTTGTGTAAGTGACTCTCTTCTTTTCTTGCTTGTATTTCTTGTGTATTTTTCTTTTTCTTTACTTTTCTTTCAACTAATTCTTGAGTCACTTTACTTTTGTTCTTTCTTTCTCTTTGTTCTTTCAACCCCACTTTCCAGAGCATTCCTCATAATAGACACCCTCAACTCTTGGCTTTGCCATGAGTCAAGGTACACAATACCCAAAGTTGGGTCAGGACCATAATGAAGGTTGTTTACTATTAGCCACCCTCAACTTATGCTTTTGGCATAAGCTGAGGTGCACATGTCCAAGGAGGGACCAGGGCCAACACATTGTTCCCAGAAAAGATCAGTTGGGGTGAAAAAGAAAGGTCTAAATTTAAGCTCAGATTATTTGGATCAAAGAAGGATAAATTTCATTTGGTTTCTTTTATTTAGGCTAGAAATGGGCTATATTGAATAAGGGCCTATGATCCTTTCCTAATTGTCTATTACAGCTTACTTTTAGCAGGACTAACCAGGCAAGTTCTAGCTCAGTACCAATAGTGGACTATTCAAATTTTCCTCACACTCACTTGACATCTCCTCACTATACCAGATTATCAGACACCTAGTTCGAATTTAAGACTTAGGGTAATGCAATGGTGTAACTCTATGTCATGCTTAGAGCCACACAATTATCAGTTACTATGCCTAGTCATGCATCATTTTCCAGTTTATCAGGATATCATTTTAGCCATCATGCTCCAGAATTAAACTATGTACAAAAGATATAAACATGCCGGTTCAACAGAAAAAGTAATCAGTCTTTTGGGGAAAAAGAACACAGGCAAGAAAACCCCAAAAGAGGATAGTGAATTGGGCTACTCAGACTTCACCCTAACACTCACTATCCATTTACCCCACCCCCAACAAAAAAGCATGCAATTGTCCCCAATGCATAAAAATCTAAATACTAGAGTGGTAGGTGAAGCAAACCTGTGGCGCAAAGCGCCGTCGATCAGCAAGATGGTGGGTCCGGTTCCCCGGAACCCACGTCCTCTGCAATCTGGACACCCTCAGTGGTGTCCTCAACAACAACCGCACCATTAGTAGTGCCTCCTGCTATCTCCACAGTGCGGGAGCTAGACGCCCCAGCCGCTAACTTTGATGCTCTCATCTGGTGCGCCGCCTCCTCAGCAAGTGAGGCTCTCCTCGCAGCCTCGATCTCTCGGTGCTCCTTCTTACGTGCTCGCGCCTCGTCCTCTGCTCGACCCCTACGCCTCTTGGCATGCTCTCGAGGGGGAGGTGGTGGAATCTCTGAGGTGGCGAATAGGGCCGCTAGCACTGTGTCCTCAGCAGGCTCGACAGAAGGGGCCTCAGACTCCGGCACCCTAGCCTCTAAGATCGTGTCGATGTCTGCACGAAGACTGTCGACTGCAGCCTGAAGAGTCGACACATCCACCGGAGGGGCTGGTCGGGCTAGCACCCTCAACTCAAAGGCGTCCAAGCGCTGGTTAACCTCAGCGATCTTCCGCTCTGTAAACTGGACCATTTTCCTCTCTAGGCGCTCTTCGGACTCAGTAATCGACTTCTGCATCCACGGCTGGATATGATGCAGAAGTGTGGCCATTTGTGCCTCTAGTTTTTGGACCCTAGCAAGCGGGACCAGTGCCGGTAGAGGGGCTGTGCGAGAGGAGCTCGGGGCAGTGCTACTACCCGGTATAGACTCAACCCGAGTAGTGTCAGTGGACGCCGCCTGTGTAGCTGTGCGGGCCTGGGCTACCGTATCAGCAAGATCATCAGCAAGTGGGGGCAGCTCTGGACGGGGCCCTCTGCGTGGAGCCAACTCATTGGCCTCGTCTCTGATGAGGCCGACGTCAACAGTGCCCTGCGGGGTCTTAAGCTGATCTACGTGCCATATGGGCACACCTGCGGACCTGCAGAGGGCAAAGATCATGCACGGGAAAGGGTAGGTAGTAGTGACCTTGAATGCCCTCTCGTGCATGACTGCCTGGAGAAGCCATGCGAAGTCCACCTCGAATCCGGCTATCATCGCCGCCATCAACACTGCTCGATCCCAGGTAACGATGTTGTCAGCAGCTGTGGGGGAGAGGCAGTGACGGACAAGCAGCCACAAGAACTTTGCTGTGAACGTGAGGTTGGCCTTCTTGATGGCCCCCTTCGGCTCAGTCACCCAATCGGCACCCTCTCCATCTACTGACAGGTGCACGGCCATCCACCTCTTGGTGGTCTCTCTCAGTGATGGCTCGCGCAAGAACTGGCTATCCTTAACTATCTGCCAGCGGTAGTCAAACTCGGCAGTGAGGGGNCTAATTAAACAAGGACTCTATTTGCTGGAAATCTGCCAAAATGCGGCTGGGTCGACGGACCACACGACGGACCTTCATGGTCACGACGGACCATCATGGGCTCCGTCGTCCCATACTTGTGCAATTTCTTCTACTACTCTCTTCATTACCCTCGACGGCAGGTATGACGGACCGTCATAGGCACAACGGTCCGTCGAGGGTCTTCGTTCCAAAACACTTCAACTCTTGGAATCTGGGTACTGGGATTACTTCTCTGAACTTCATGACAACCTGCAGGACTGACCGTCATAGACACGACGGACCGTCACAAGCTGCGTAACCCCACACTTGGTCAGACTTCC
>NC_028642.1:18546107-18546294 GCF_001406875.1 Solanum pennellii | reverse complement strand
TAGTATCTTGCATGCAAAGTGACAAGTTATGTATTTCTAAATCCTTGGTCCGGCATCTAGAAAATTTACCTCCGCACCTTGGTCCGGCTACATGTGTTGCTTTCCTAACCCTTATATTTACCTCATATTAAGCATCGTATTCGATATTTGACTAAGTTATTACCTCGTACCAATCAATACTAGCCTA
>NC_028642.1:18505760-18544378 GCF_001406875.1 Solanum pennellii | reverse complement strand
CGTAACCCCACACTTGGTCAGACTTCCCCATCTTCCTTCAGCAGCTGCACTACGCTGCCACCTACGGACCGTCACAAGCACGACGGACCGTCATAAGCTCCGTAGGTGGTCTCTTCTGCATTTTTTCGCTCAAAATCTCCGCATTCATCTTTGGACAGATTTCCTGCAAAACGAAGAGAAACTTATATAAAAATTAGCACAAAAAGGCTTTTGGACACACTAAACTTAAGGAAAAAGTATTAATAATACCGTGAAACCACGGTATATCAGAGGTCAACAACGCTGGTCTCGTCTTGGATCTAGATTCCGATCGTAACATGTTTAATAAGGCTTTACTAGATAGGGTTTCCCCCATGAGATGAGGGAGGTTAAGATGTATGAGTTTATCAACCTTAAGCAAGGTAGCATGAGTGTGCAAGAGTACTCCTTGAAAGTTACACATTTTTCTAAATATGCTCAACCTGTTGTGTCTAGCCAGAGGGATGAGATGAGTAGATTTGTGACGGGAGTGTCAGAAATAGTTGAGGAAGAGTATCCTACGGTAATGATCCATTATGACATGAATATCTCTTGGATTATGGTATGCGCTCAAACTATTGAGAGTCCAAACATAAGAGAAAGAATAGGATGTGAAGAGATCTATGCCCGATGAGCAAGGTCAAGCAAGGTTCAAAAAGAGAGCTCCCAATCAATATTCTTCAATCACTCCTAAGGTCAACCAAGAGAGAGGTAGTGGACCTCAATTTTCTAAACATACTTGTAGTAATTGTGGAAAGATGTATTTTGGAAAGTGCTTATCCGGTACTAATAGGTGTAATGATTGTGGGAAGAGTGATCATAAAGTGAAAGATTGCCCTACACTTTCGGCCAAAGAAAAAGAGGCCAAGAAAGCTTCTCTTAATGGCCCAGATCTTGATGTTCAAAATAAAAATCATTTCTATGTACTCTAAGCTAAAGAGAGCAAAGAAGCTCATACGGATGAAGGCACTGGAAAGTGATGATTCCTTTTTGTGTGAACGTATTTTTAAGGTACTTATGCTATTGCTAATGTTAACCTTAGTTGGGTTTACTCCCTAGGGGGAGATGGTATGTTGAATAGTAAGGTTGTTGAGAGTTCCGATATCCTTATCTCTTTCATCTATTCCTGTTTAAGCTTGAGACTAGGAGTTCCTTATAGCTTGTTTCATGTTTTGGAGTCATTCTATGTGTTTCCCTTGTCTTCTTATGTTATGCATATTCTATATGATTTACGTTCCTCATGTTTATGTGCATTTAGTAGGAGTTGCCTATATGTTTCACGAATTGAATTGTTGGACATGCCTAGATGTGCTTTTGAGAATAATTGCATATTCTGCCTGAGAATGTGATGATGAGCATGATTTGAGTTGGAGAAGGTAATTACTCAAATGAAATGAGTAATGTTGATATTTTCATGCATAATGAGTTTGTAGATGTAATTCCTAGTTCCTTATGTTGCTTTGAGATTATTGATGTGGAGTTGATGTTTCCTCCTATGATTTTGTGCATTGTATTGATGTGTCATGCATGATGGGATGCTAGTCTTGAGTTGTTATTTCCCTTAAGTGCTTAAAGTGTCATTTGAGGACGAATGTTCCTAAGGGGCACATAATAAAAGACACGTAAAGCTAGTTGGTTCAACTAGCGCCTAAACATGTTGGTTAACGTAAAGTGTTAAGGGTTTTAGTGGTTAAACATCAAGGTGCGTGCTAGAACCCATATTTTAGAAGACCTTATAAGGTTTGCTTGAGGGTTTCAAGGTCTTGTGCCAATAAAAAATGGGCAAGACTAATCCACAAGCCAAGACTGCCCCAAGCTTGTCCAAACACTGCCCAAGGACTACGACCACCTTCACGACCAGTGGTCTTGACCACAGTCTGTGAAGGGGCCCATGAACTTCCCTTAGGCATGAAGTCATGAATTCCTAGCCACTGCCTGAGAACCACGACCTTCACCATGACTCGTAGTCTTGACTACGGATCGTGGGAGGTCTCGTGGTCTTGCCTTGGCATTGTAAAGGGAAAGGTTGCATAAATGTCATATTCGGATTTACCCCCTAGATGTAACCGGTGTAGTCTCCCTCTTTGAGGACTAAGACTAGACTCTTAGTTTACATCATCACATTCATAAGTCAACTTTAGCGGAAAATTTTAAAAAAAATTTACTTCTACTTGGAGGTTTACGTAGATCTCTACATACACACACACACAAACACACACACACATATATATATATATTTATATATCGAGTATACATATACCCTTCGTATAGGATGGTCACATAGCCTTCTACTTTTATTACACATATATATAAGTAAGATAGAACATAGTCTTAAGGATTTTCTCATCTCATACCATCTAAACTATCATAGCAATTTGGGCATAGCCCTACATTAATGTAAAGATTCCACATATAGGCTTATACAAATCGTACCAAATGAATGTGGAATGAACATAAAAGTTTTAGAAAAACAAAGCAACTTCATAAGAGAGATATTGCCATCGCCCTTGGAAAGTAAGGACCTACCCACTTGGATTAAAGAGAATATCCAATCCTTCTTCAAGTCGTCTCGAATGAGCCTTCAACAACCAGAACCTAAAATGTGTTGAAAAAATTAAGAAAATGGGGTTAGTATGCCACTTGTACTAAGTATGAGACCATATGCACATATGAGATCAAAATATGCTAAAAAGGGATATTTAGTTTAACCATGTTATTTTACTCTTTAAAAGTCTTATGCATAATCAAGCAGGTCATACCAAGTAACAAAACATGCTTACTAACTCAAACAAGCAATATGCATATCATCATACTTGAACTCATAATCTACTACAACCCTATCATCAAGGAATGACATCACAAGCATGAATAAGAGTAAATTTCATTATAATAAAGCAAGACAATTACCCATGAACCCCTATCAAGACAACAAATGCAATGACCAAGCAAGGCCCCATAACCTTACTCAATCAAGTAACCCAACAAAAATCATGACCAACACCCTACTTTATATAACATGGCATTTAGATATACATTTCCTCTTACTTTAACAATATAAACCAACATGTACTCATAAGTGAAATAGCCAACATAGAGTATTGATAATGTGAAAGTCCTTAATCTACATATTATAAATCATCATAAATATAAACATACATAAGAACATCCTCCTATGACTCCCCTCAAGGCTAACTAGTGCAATGCTTAGGTAGAGTCCCATACCCTACCTAGACCAGTCTAGACCCCTTAGGTTGTCCTAGTTAGAGTTCAATCCACTAATTCATTTTACTTTTTGAGAACATATTTCCCTAACCGACATAGAACGCATGAGCTAGTGTGGAATCCAGTTTCATAAAACCCTAAACCGAAGAAAGGCGGACTACTTGCCAAGGTAGTACCAAACATAAAACATAGCAACTACGTGGATCCACCAGCTAGTATTCGTGTGGGGGGAAACCTAGTTCAAGAACTAGGAGATATAGTTGGGACCCTTCTTATGCTCCATTCGTTGTAGTCTCCACTCTCAAGAGTACATTAGTTCTCTTACCTTCCCTATGTGGGAAGGGATACTCCTCAATCTAGTTCACTTGGTGCTAAGCTAGAGTCCCATTTTGAAATGTCTTTAACCCTTTAATTATCAATCATAGCTTAGTTAAGGTCACAAGTTCTACCTATTGTATAATCATCATCATCAATAACTCAACAAGAATTGTATGAGTATAAGTCCTTTCATTACAATTCATATAAATGAGGTTAGCATATTAGCTTTTCATATCATAATAATGAACATTGATAGTCATCACCATCCTTATAACACATACACATTAATCAACCAAACAAAATAGTCAAGACATTTCAATTAAACCATAATATCATCCTATCAATCCTAATACAAGGTTTACTCCAATATAACATCATGACTTAACCACTATTAATCACAATTGGAAGTAAAGATGGAGATCATAAGACTTACCAAGTCTCCTTCATGGTTCATTATTTAGGTCTTACCACAAACCCTAAATTCAATAAAATTTAGATGTGCCAATAATAATTCAATAATCAACATGATAATAAGGCTATAAGATTTACTACACCATAATTCAATACTAAATCAAAGCTTAAGACAAGATTCCTAGGTCAATTCTCATATCCTAGATCACTTCTCAAGAACTAGTATGAAAGGTTAAAAATCATCCTTATTTGTTCATTATTAGTTTAAAAACATCATCTAATAGTGATTTAACCAATAATTAAGTCAATTGAATCAATCACAACCCAATTCGCATCAAGATCAAACCTAGGGTTAAGGGTTAAGGATCTTGTTCTTCAGTTTAGACTAAACCATCACAAATTACAATAATCAAGTTAAAATACATGTTAATACATTTATTATATCCTAAATAAAGCATAAAAAATCAGTTCATAACAACAAATTCGTTAACTGAATGAAAACCACATGAAAACCCAACTTTTAGATATACTTTGAAGGAGACCTTTGAGGAAAGAAGTCTCAAAGGTGTATTAGATATCATACCTCAACGTTTGATGAAGATTTATGGTGAAATAATCCCTTTCCCACCCCCAAAATCTCCCCCTATATATCCAATAGAGAGTGAAAGAAGAGAGAAGGAAGAAAGTTTATTTTGTGAAGTGTGTTTTAACTAATGAGGGTTGGGGGTCTTTATATTGGGGCTTGATTAAATTAATTATATTCCTTTAAACCCCTAATTAATCACCTAACCCACTAAATAATTAAATGAAACCAACATAAAAATGTGCAAGAAAGTTGCAGGACCATTGACGAGACCTCAATCGACGAGTCGTTGGTTCATCGACGGCCAGGCCTCCTTTCCGTGCTGCACAACCGTCTATCTTGACAGAGACTGTGCATCTGATGGCATCGAACATTTTGTCTAAGTGTGGGACGACAGTTTGCATCGACGCCCCATCGTTCCATAAACGAGCCGTCGTTGCCCTCTCGTGGTTGCACACTGCCTAGGCAGTGTTTCCTCCTACGTGCTAGGGTCCTCCTCAAGGTCCCTTTGTTGTCCTTGGAGATTTGTACCCGGAAGTTTCGACCATGAATCATCTTAATCACCTATTAACTACCCTTCCACCAATTTTCATTGATTTCCGACTCCTAAAAGCTAGTCAAATAAGCTAAGGCACGCTAGTACCCCAATAGAACTAGTTTCCGGACGTCATGAACGTTCTTGGATGTTTTGGTTCCTAAATTCCTAAATGACCTAAATTCATTAAAATAATTATTAAAATAATGTTTAGACCCCATGTAACCTATGTTAGTCTTTAAGACCGATCTTGGATTTTCGAAATGTTACATTATCCCCACCTTAGGAACATTCATCTCTGAATGACACTAAAATATTTTGAGGAAAGGAATAGACTCAAGACTAGCAGCCCAACCAATCAACAATATAAAAACAACATAAATCATACGATTTCAACAAGGAAATTTTACAACTTCAATTACCACACATAAGGCTCAAAACACTTCATTATGAGGCATTTCCTTCTCACAAAATACATGAGCTCAACATGCATTACATGAGCCAATTATTACAAAGTTCAACTTATCGACATGCTATATATATCATTTCATTAAGACTCACTATATCAAAACGCACCACATAACTCAAAACAAACCAAGAGGCAAAATTTCATGTTTATGCATCAAATTCAGTGTAACTCACTGTAATGTGATTCAAAATGCACATTTTTGCTAGACTTCACCAAAAATCATGAAACTTCAATTTATAGTCATATTTATATTATTAAAACGAATAACTAGCCTTAATTTTATAAGAGATGAGGGTAAAGGGACTTCATGCCGGCCTCGGCCTCCCATGTTGCACCCTCAACTAGGTGATTCTTCCATAACACTTTTACGGAAACCACCTCTTTATTTCTTAACCTCTTGACTTTCCTATCAAGAATTTTAACCTGAACTTCCTCATAAGAGAGGTTATCCTTGACACCAATACCCTCAATAGGAAGAATAAAATCGGGATCACCAATACGCTTTTTAAGCATGGAAACATGGAAAATCAGATGAACCGTAGCCAATTCACCAAGAAGTTTCAATTCATAGGCAACCTTACAAACCCTTTGCAACATTTCATAGGGAACCACATAACGAGGACTCAACTTCACTTTCTTGCCAAATCGAACCACCCCCTTAATAGGTGAAATTTTTAAATAAACCTTATCACCTTCCTCAAACTCCAAATCCCTTCTCTTATGATCGGCATAAGACTTTTGCCGACTATAGGCCATTTGCAACCGGTTCCTTATGATATGAACTTTATCCAGAGTCTTATAAACCAAATCGGGACCAAGAAGCAAAGTCTCATCCACTTCAAACCACCCTATAGGAGACCTACACCTCCTACCATACAAGGCTTCATAGAAGGCCATGGTGATGGATGAATGAAAACTATTATTATAAGAAAACTCCACCAAAGGCAAATGTTTATCCCAATTCCCTTTGAAATCAATAATACAATCCCTAAGCATATCCTCAAGATTTTGAATAGTACGTTTCGCTTGACCATCCGTTTGGGGATGAAAAGCGGTACTTAACTTCACCTTAGTACCCAACCCTTTTTGAAATGACCTCCAAAACCTAGATGTGAATTGTGCACCCCCATCCTATATGATGGATAACGGAATACCATGGCGACAAACAATCTCATCTATGAAGATCCTAGCATAATCTTCCGTCGAATAAGTAGAGTTTACCGGAATAAAGCGAGCGGACTTGGTCAACCTATCCACAACCACCCATATAGAGTAATATTGCTTTTGAGTCCGAGGCAAACTCACTACATAGTCCGTATTGATGCCTTCCCACTTCCAAGTAGGAATTTGGATCTCTTGTAGTAAGCCACCCGTCATTTGATGTCCGGCTTTTACTTGTTGGAAATTTAGACACTTAGCGACAAACTCCACTATGTCCTTCTTCATACCTTCCCACCAATAAACTTCCCTAAGGTCATGGTACATTTTCGTCGAGCCCAGATGAATTGAGTAGCGGGATCCATGGTCTTCTTCAAGGATCTGGTCCCTCAACCCATCTACCTTGGGAACACATAGTCTTATTTGGCACCTTAAAATACCATCCCCCCTAGGGAGAATGTATTAGTGAGCTTGCCAGGGATCGATTCCTTGAACTCCATCAATAATTTGTCAAGGTGTTGTTTGGAATTCACCTCAACTACAAATTATGACTCAAAGTTATTATGAACCATGAAACCACCCTTCGAAGAATGTTCTAATCTCACCCCCAACTAGCAAACCTATGAACATCCTTCACTAGGTCTCTCTTGGCTTCATAAATGTGAGATACACTATCCATAGTCATACAACTTAGGGCATCAACAACAATATTAGCCTTGTCGGGGTGATGTAGGAATTCATGTCATAATCTTTCAACAATTCTAACCAGCTTCTTTGTCGAAGATTCAACTCTTTTTGGGTAAACAAATATTGGAGACTATTGTTGTTGGTAAAGTCATCAACATGAACACCATACAAGTAATGCCTCCATATTTTAAAGGCAAACACCACGGCCGCTAACTCAAGGTCATGAGTTGGATAGTTTATCTTATGCACCTTATATTTCCTAGAAGCATAGGCTATTATTTTCCTATGTTGCATAAACACACCCTAGACCCACATGGGATGCATCAGAATACACAACAAACCCCTTTGTGCCCTCCGGTAAAGTCAATACCGGAGCGGAAGTAAATCTATCCTTCAACATTTGGAAGCTTTTCTCACATGCCTCCGACCATTCAAATTTCTTACACTTTTGGGTCAAAGTAGTCAAGGGAGATGCAATGGATGCAAAAACATCCACAATCCTTCAGTGATAACCCGCTAGACCCAAGAAACCCCTAATATCAATTAGAGTCAATGGTCTAGGCCAATTTTTCACCGCCTCCGTTTTCCTTGGATAAACCTCAACTCCCTCACTCCACATGATATGACCTATAAATGTCACCGACCTCAATCAAAACTCACATTTGCTATATTTGGAAAACAATAGAGGTTTTGAAGTGTTCGCAATACTACCCTCAATGACCCATGTGATCACTCTCATTCTTCGAATATACCAAGATGTCGTCAATGAACACAATGACAAATGAATCTAGGTAATTTCGGAACAACCTATTTATTAGGTCCTTAAACGCCACCGGAGCATTAGTGAGACCAAAGGGATTTACTAAGAACTCATAATGACCATATCTAGTCCGGAAAGTCGTCTTTGGTATATCCTCACCTCTCACCCTAAGTTGGTGATACCCCGACCTCAAGTCAATCTTAGAAAAGTAGCTTTCCTCTTGGAGTTGATCAAAAAAGTCGTCAATCCGAGGGAGAGGACACTTATTCCTGATTGTGACCTTATTGAGTTGGTGGTAGTCAATACACATTCTCAAAGACCCATCTTTATTCTTCACAAATAATCCCGGATCACCCCATGGAGAAATACTAGGTCTTATGAAGCCTTTGTCTAGTAAATCCTTGAGTTGTGCTTTCAACTCTTTCAATTCGGTCGGAGCCATCGGATAAGGATGAGTTGAAATGGGATTTGTATCCGGTAGAAAATTAATACAAAAATTAGTTTCCCGTTTGGGAGGAATACTGGGAAACTCATTAAGAAAAACCTGTAGAAATTCACTCACTATGGGGACCGACTTAGTGGGAGGAACTTCGTAGTCTAGATCTTGGACCCTCACAATATGGTATAGACAACCTTTAGAGATCATTTTACATGCTTTTATACAAGAGATGATACGACCTCTAGGAATATAATTTCCCCCCTTCCACTCAACAACAGGTTCATTTGGAAAGTTAAACCTCACCACCCTTGTCCTACAACCAGTAGAAGCAAAACAAACATGCAACCAATCCATATCCAATATAACATCAAAGTCAACCATATCGAGTTCTACTAGTTCAACATAAGAAACTCTATTGTGCAATTATAGGACAATTTCTATACACACTTTTTGCAACCACCGACTCACCACCGGAGTAAACACTATAAAAGGTTCATGCAAGTTATCAGGTAAAATATCAAACTTCTTGGCTACTAGAGGACTAACAAAGGATAAAGTAGCACCGGGGTCAAGTAAGACATATACATCAATAGAGAGAACTTTCAACATACCGGTCACCACGTCTGGGGAAGTCTCTTTCTCACCTCTAGAGCGGAGAGAATAGAAGCAATTCTTCCTTGGAGCTTCATTTGAACCACTTATTTCATCTTTACCACTAACTTTGTCTTAACCCCTCACATTAGGGAAATCCCTAACCTTGGCCCTCTCTTACCACAACCGGAACAATTGTCCGTCCTCCTAAGGCAATCACCATAGTTTTTCTTGCCACACTTTCCACAAATTGTCTTTGCGGTTGGTGAATTAATACTTTTTCCCTTCTTGAGATTAAGGTTAGACACCCAATCACCACTAACCTTTGGGAACTTGGAAGGAACTTTACTTGAAACCTGATTCTTATCGCAAGCCTATTCTTTGAAGAACCTCCATCAAAAGATCTTGCCCTCTTAGCATCCTTACTCTTCCTCCTAGCCCTTGCCTCTTCCACATTCTTGGAATGCACCATAAAACGAGAAATCTTCATGTTGTCATGTAACATAGCCGAATGACACTCCTCTTGCAAATCATCGGACACCCTTGTCACAAAGTGGCTCATTTCATCTCTAGGATTGGAAACCAAAGAAGGAGCATATTTCGACAATTTAGTAAATTTCAAAGAGTATTCATGAACATTCATACCTCCTTGGCAAAGGTTGATGACCTCCACCACTTTAGCTTCCCTCATCTGCCTAGGAAAGAACCGATCAAGAAAAGTCTTCTTGAAGATCTCCCAAGTCAAAAAAAACAACCTCTCAAAGGCCTATTATCTCTCCATTGCACAAACCATGCTTGAGCTACGTCCTTGAGTTGATAAGTGGCCAACTCAGCCTTTTCACTTGTGGACAACCCCATAGCAAAAAGTATCTTATAGACTTCATCGATGAATTCTTGAGGGTCTTCCTCAACCATAGACCCGTAGAAGGTAAGAGGATTCATTCGAGTGAAGTCCCTTAGACGGGAAGCCATAGTAGTGACTTGTTGATGAGGATGAGGTACAAGCTCCCGGTTAGCTTGGGTCGTCATAGCTTGGGCTTGAACAGTGGCGGCTTGAGATAATTAGATGAGGGAAGCCCTTATATCTCCATCCGTCAAGGGTGGAGGATGACCGGAGCCTGTTCCATAGTAGCATCTTCTTCAAGTGGAGGGACTTTCTCACTACGGGGAGAAGCTCCCACATTGGAAATTTCCTCTTCAAGTCTTTGTGTCGCATTCCTTCGAGTGTTCATTCCTTCTATAAGCACAACAATAGGATTATTTGCAAAAGCACACCATAAGTACACTCTAATGGTAGGATATAAGATTTCCAAGAAGAACGATTCCTAAGCATCACATAGATTCCTATTCATAAATGTGGCACGCTTCACAATTATGAATACAAACAAACACAGACTTGATAGACAGAGACATCAACTCTAAGATAATTCAACCTCATGCACTGATACACCGTTTTTCACATCTGGGTTTACCCCTAGATATAACCGGCTTCGTCGTCCTCTTTGAGGACTAAGACTAGCCTCTTTGTTTACATCATCACATTCATAAGTCGAATTTAGCAGAAAATTTACAACTGTTTTTACTTCTACTTAGAGGCTTACGTAGAACTCTACAAACATATAATTATATATATATCGAGTATACATATACCCTTCGTATAGGAAGGTACATAGCCTTCTACATTTATTGCACACATATATATAAGTAAGATAGAACATATTCTTAAGGATTGTCTCATCTCATACCATCTAAAGATCATAGCAATTTGGGCATAGCCCTACATCAATGTAAAGAAGCCACATATAGGCTTATACAAATCGTACTCAAATGAAAGTGGTATGAAAATAAAAGTCTTAGAAAAACAAAGCAACTTTATAAGCAAAATATCAGCATCGTCCTCGAAAAGTGAGGACCTACCCACTTAGATGATAGAGAATATACAAGCCTTCTTCATGTCATCTCAAATGATCCTTCAAAGACCGGAACCTAAAATGTTTTGGAAAAAGGAAGAAAATGGGGTTGGTACGCCAGTTGTGCTAAGTATGAGACCATATGCACATATGAGATCAAAATATGCTAAAAAGGGACATTTAATTTAACCATGTTATTTTACTCTTTAAAAGTCTTATGCATAATCAAGCAGGTCATACCAAGTAACAAAACATGCTTACTAACTCAAACAAGTAATATGCATATCATCATACTTGAACCCATAATCTACTACAACCCTATCATCAAGGAATGACATCACAAACATAAACATACATAAGAACATATTATAAATCATCATAAACATAAACATATATAAGAACATCCTCCTACGACTCCCCTCAAGACTAACTAGTGCAATGCTTAGGTAGAGTCCCATACCCCTACCTAGACCAGTCTAGACCCCTTAGGTTGTCCTAGTTAGAGTTCAACCCACTAATTCATTTTACCTTTTGAAAACATCTTTCCCTAACTGCCATAGAACACATGAGCTAGTATGGAATACGGTGTCATAAAACCCTAATCCGAAGAAAGGCGGACTACTTGCCAAGGTAGTACCAAACATAAAACATAGCAACTACGTGGATCCACTAGCTAGTATTCCTGTGGGGGGGAAACATAGTATAAGAACTAGGAGAAATAGTTGGGACCCTCCTTATGCTCCATGCATTGTAGTCTCCAATCTCTAGAGTACTTTAGTGCTCTTACCTTCCCTATGTGGGAAGGGAAACTCCTCAATCCAGTTCACTCGGTGCTAAGCTAGAGTCCCTTTTTGAAATGTCTTTAACCCTTTAATTATCAATCATAGCTTAGTTTAGGTCATAAGGTCTACCCATTGTATAATCATCATCATCAATAGCTCAATAAGAATTGTATGAGTATAAGTCCTTTCATTACATTTCATATAAGTGAGGTTAGCACATTAGCATTTCATATCACAATAATGCACATTGATAGTCATCACCATCCTTATAACACATACACCTTTATCAACCACACAACATAGTCAAGACATTTCAATTCAACCATCATACCATCCTATAAATCCTAATACAAGGCTTACTCCAATATAACATCATGACTTTACCACAACTAATCACAACAGGAAGTAAAGATAGAGATCATAAGACTTACCAAGTCTCCTTCATAGTTCATAATTTAGGTCTTAGTATAAACCCTAAACTTAATCCAATTTAGTTGTACCACAACATAATTATATAATCAACATTATAATAAGGCTAGAAGAGTCACTACTCCATAATACAATACTAAATGAAAGCTTAAGACAAGATACCAAGGTCATTCTCATAACCTAGATCACTTCTCAAGAACTAGTAAGAAAGGCTACAAATCATACTAATTTGTTCATGATTAGTGTAATAGAATCATCTAATAGTAATTTAACAAATAATCAACTCAATTAAATCAATCACATCCCAATTCACATCAAGATCAAACCTAGTGTTAAGGATTAAGGATCATGCTCTTCAATTTAGACCAAACCATCACAAATTACCATAATAATGTTAAATTAAATATTAATACATTCATTATATCCTAAAGAAACCAAAAACAACTCAGTTCACAACAACAAATTCGTAATTGAATAAAACCCACTTGAAAATCCAACTTTTAGAAATACTTTGAAGGAGCCTTTTGAGGAAAGAAGTCTCAAAGGTCAATTAGATACCATACCTCAATGTTTGATGAAGATTTTATGGTGAAATCGTCCCTTTCCATCCCCCAAAACCTTCCCCTATCTTGTCTTCAATGATATCTCCCAATAGAGAGAGAAAAAGGAGAGAAGTAAGAGAGTTTATTTTGTGAAGTGTGTTTTTACTAATGAGGGTTGGGGTCTTTATATTGGGGCTTAATTAACTTAATTAGATTTTTTTAAACCCTTAATTTATCACCTACCCTCCTAACTAGTTAAATTAAACAAATATAAAAATGTCCAGGAAAGTTGTAGGCCCATTGACGAGACATCGACCGACGGGTCGTTGGTCCATCGATGGCCATGCCTCCCTTCCGTGGTGCACAACCTTCGTTCTTGTAAGAGACTGTGAATCAGAAGGCCTACAACATTTTGGATAAGTGTGGGACGATAGTTGGCATCGACGCCCCATCGTTCCACACACGAGCCGTCGTTGCCCTCTCGTGGTTGCGCACTGCCTAGGCAGTGTTGCCTCATACGTGCTACGGTCCTTCTCATGGGCCCTTGGTTGGTCCTTGGGGATTCCTACCCGGACGTTTCGACCACGAGTCATACTAAACACCTATTAACTACTCTTCCACTAATTTTCATGGATTTTTGACTTCTAAAAGATAATCAAATAGGCTAAGGCACGCTAGTACCCTACTAAAACTAGTCTCCAAACGTCTTGATTTTTGGTTCCTAAACTTCCTAAATGACCTATATTCATTGAAGTATGTCTTAAAACAATGTTTAGACTTCATGGAACTTATGTTAGTCTTCAAGACTCATCTTGGATTTTCGAAATGTTACAAATAAACACACCATCTAGCCAGTGCCTATCATTACTGCGAGGGTCTTCACGACCCATTGTGGCAACCACGAGTCATGGTGCCACTCGTGGTTGGAAAGACAATGTGCTAACAAGCTTTCCCAAGGAAGGCTCTTCTTTACGAGCCACTTCACGGCTCATGGTGAATACACAGACCATAGGAAGGCTCGTGGTATTGCCTTCACCACTTGGGAGCCTTGGAAAGTTGGAGAGGCTACTTCCCAAGGGACAATAAGCACCACCAAGAGTCGTGGTCCCCTAGATGAGCTTACCAAGTGGGTGTGGTCCCTCATGGGGGCTGGCTATTTTAAGGGTTATTATCCTTTTAATTAATTACTGTGTGGAGTCGTTATTAATGTTTTATATCACGTATATATATAGTTTTAAGTCATATAACACTTCAATTATTCCTTTTTTCTGTAAAACACAAGTCAAATCAAAATAGTTTTTCCCTCTCAATATTTCTCTCTAGAAGTTTCCAAAGAAGAAGAAGAAGTAGTGGGTGTTAGGGCTTGAAGAGTCAAAGTGTTTCTTCTCAGATTTAGAGGAAAGTTCCATTAAGGTATGGTGATCCTTCATCTGTGGATAGATTTCACCCATAGAGTCCATTCAAAAGTATATTTCAAAATTAAACCTAAATTTTACCTATGAACCTGATCTGGACGTATTTTGAGGCATCAAAATCCTGTAAGTGATATACTGTGGTTTCACGGTAATTTTAATGCTTTTTCCTTAAGTTTAGTGTGTGTCCAAAAGCCTTTTTGTATTGATTTTTAAGTAAGTTTCTCCTTATTTGTAGGAAAACTGTCCAAAGATGAACGCGGAAGTTTTTGAGCAAGAAATGCAGAAAAGTTACCACCTACGGAGCTTGTGACGGTCCGTCGAGCTTGTGACGGTCCGTAGGTGGCATCGTAGAGAAGCTGGTGAAGGAAGATTGGGAAGTCTGACCAAGTGTGGGATTACGGAAGTCCATGACGGACCGTTATAACCACAACGGTTGGTCCTACTGGTTCGTCGCAATGACCAGAGAGTAGTCTAGTACCCAATTTCCAAGAAGTTAAAGTATTATGGAGCGGAGACCCTCGATGGACCGTCGTGCTTGGAACAGTCCGTCATACCTACCGTTGAGTGTAATGAAGAAAGCAGCAGAAGAATTTGTGAAGTATGGGACGACGGAGGCCTTGTGTGGTGGAGGCTGCAGGAGAGCCTCGCTTGATGATGAGGAGGCGCGTCGGATCAGGGCTGTAGAGTCAGCTTCTGGGGCATCTATCTCCAGAGATGTGGAGACAGCGGGAGGCACTACTGATAGTGATGTTGCTGATGAGGACACTACTGAGGTTGTCCATACTACACAGGTAATGGGTTCCCGAGAAAGACCCACCAGCTTGATGATCGCTGGCGCTTTGCCGTTGAGGGCAATGAAGAAAGAAACATAAGAATTTGTGAAGTATGGGACGACAGAGGCCATGACGGCCCGTCGTGACCACGACGGTCCATCACGAGGTCCGTCGACCCAGCCTTTTTTTTACAAGTATTCACTAATTAGAGTCCTTCTTTTATTAGGTTTTTGTTTTTTAAAATAGTTCGAAAAACCTCATTTTCGGGGTTAGACTCTTTGTTTGTTAGACTCTTTGTTGGTTAAACTCTTTGATAGTGACTCTTTGATCGTTAGACTCTTGGATAATAGACTTTTTGATTGTTACACTTTTCCTGGAATTGATTGTTGGTGATTTTGTTGATTAATCAAGTAAATTTATGGATTTTATTCTTTCTCATCAAAGTAAGTGCATGAGTTCTTATATTATATATATGAATATTGTGATTATGACTATGGGTAACTAAACTCCATAACTAGGGTTGTGGGAACCATGGGTGAATAATGAGGTAAAAATCGAACTAAAATAACAATTCCAGAATAGTGTCTTGCATGTATTGATAATTCTTTCGTTTAGAAGTCTTTTTAACGGATGGCCAACGTTAGAACTCGCCTTAATGCTACTTGCCGGACAAAGGAGGTAGATAACAGGAAAAGAATTATAAACATAGATTTAGTGTATACTATCTAATAGGCTAGTGTCAATTGGTACGAGTTAATAACTTAGTCAAATAACGAATACATTGCTTAATATGAGATAAAGGTAAGGGTTAGTATAGCAACACACGTAGCCGGACCAAGGTGCGGAGTTAAATTTTCTAGATGCCGGAACATGGATTTAGGAATACATAACTTATCACTTTGCATGCAAGATACTAGGAAAGAATTATTATAGTTAGAATTATCAAGTTAGGAACCTGTGGGGAACACTTAAACCCTAGTTACTTTTATTAATTGATTAAACTCCAAGATTTGAATCTGTTAGTTGTTTACTTTAATTTAGTTAGTTATTTTCATTAATTTAGAAATAAAAAAAACCCTTTTATTGTCTTTCATTTTCTAAGTAAATAATTGACTAAATAATAGTAATAATAGATTAAAGTTAAGTCTGAACTGTTTTCCTCGTGGGAACGATCCCAGCCTCATTAGTTGGGTTCTTTACATGATACGACCACTTTACTTCTTATTTGAGAAGAAAGTTTGAGCGTATCAAATTTTGGCGCCGCTGCCGGGGAAAGTAGCTTTTAGATTAACTTAAACTTATTACTAAAGTTTAGTCAATATTTTCTTAATTTTTTTTATTTTTTTTGATTCTTGCAGAATTATCTTCCTTGTATGCCAAATACAAGGAGAGGAAGAGAACCCTTGTTTCCCTACGATCACGAATTAGAGCATACACTACGCAATATGAATCAAAACTTGGGTATTAACGATGATGATCCAAACCAGAACATCCCAGCTCCTGTTGATGTTCATGGTCAGTTATTACCCGATGATCCGTGTGAAAATCAACAAAGGGGAAAAAACCCTGCTCCACGCCCTCAAGAATACTACAGAGGTTATGATAATATTGCAGACTCTGAAGGGCCACTTGTCTTGCCCCCTCTACCACAAGGCCACACCTTTGTGGTAACTAGTAGTCTGATGCAAATGCTCACTGCTAGAGGTTTGTTTTCAGGGCTACCTTCTGAGGACCCACATGCCCATATAGCTAAGGTAAGGGCAGTGTGTAAAAGCTGTGTAGGGAGGCCTGATTTGGATTTGGATGTAATAGGGCTAAGAGTATTTCCTCTCTCACTGACGGGAAAGGCTGCTATTTGGTTTACTGAGCTCCCTTATAACTAAATTTTCACTTAGAACTAACTAAGGGACGTTTTATTAGCACGTTACTACCCGGTCTCTAAGAAACTAAACCACAAACACAGAGTGAACAACTTTGTGGCACTACCAGGAGAGTCAGTTAGTAGTTCTTGGGATAGATTCACTTCATTTTTGAGAAGTGTCCCCAATCACCGCATAGATGATGAGTCACTGAAGGAATACTTCTATCAGGGACAGGATGATAATAATAAAGCGGTATTGGATACTATAGCGGGTGGTTTTATGGGGAGTGTCCTTATGCCGAGATTGCCGAAAAATTAGAGAAAATCTCCCGGAATAACAAAGCTTGGAGTACTAGGAAGTCAAATACTGGGAGAAATACCTTCGCAGTGCAATCCACTCACAACCCAGCCACAGATGAGATTCGTGAAAAGATGGATCAGATAAGAACTGAGCATGGGTTGGTATTAAAATATATCACTGGGGTGCATAAAAGAAAAATGCAGTTAACTACCTGTCTAAACCACCACCACCAAATGATGAGTTGGGTATGCCCTGTTCAATGTGTACCTAAGAAAGGGGGAATGACTATGGTCCCCAATGAGAAAAATGAACTTGTTCCAATGAGACCGGTAACTGGATGGAGGGTGTGTATCAATTACCGTAAATTAAATGCATGGACCAAAAAAGACCATTTTCTTATGCCCTTCATGGATCAGATGTAGGATAGACTTGCCAAAAAAGGGTGGTACTATATTCTTGATGGATTTTCGGGGTATAATCAGATTTCTATTGCACCAGAAGATCAAGAGAAAACCACATTTACTTGTCTATATCGGACCTTTGCGTTCAAGAGAATGCCGTTTGGGTTTTGCAATGCACCCGCCACATTTCACAGATGTATGATGTCAATATTCTCCGACATGGTGGAAGATACTATTGATGTTTTTATGGATGATTTTTCTGTTGTTGGTGAATCATTTGAGCGGTGTTTGAACCATTTATCTGAGGTCCTTAAGAGATGTGAAGACCTCAATTTAGTACTAAATTGGAAAAAATTCCACTTCATGGTGAAAGAAGGTATTGTTTTGGGTCATCCCATTTTAGAAAAGGGCATAGAGGTTGATCAAGCTGAAGTCGAGGTAATAGAGAGACTTCCCCCCACCTATCTCTGTAAAAGGTGTGAGAAGGTTTCTTGGGCATGCAGGTTTTTACCGGAGATTCATTAAAGATTTTTCAAAAATTGCACATCCATTGTGCAAACTGCTAGAGAATGATTGTAAATTTTATTTTGATGAATCCTGTCTTAAAGCATTCGGCAAACTAAAAGAAATATTGGTATCGGTACCTATCATTATTTCTCCGGATTTGAACATTCCATTTGAGGTGATGTAAGATGCTAATGTGGTTGCTCTTGGTGTAGTATTGGGACAAAGCAGGAACAAAATCCTTCACCCCATTTACTATGCTAGTAAAGCCCTAAATGAAGCCCAGAAGAACTACACAGTGACTGAGCAAGAACTCCTTGCAGTAGTCTTTGCTTTTGAAAAATTTTGCTCCTATTTGCTAGGTACTAGAGTTATAGTGCATACTTACCATTCAGCATTGACATATTTGATGGCAAAGAAGGATGTGAAACCGAGGTAGATTCATTGGGTGTTACTGCTACAAGAATTTGACTTTGAAGTGAGGTATAGAAAAGGGACCGAAAATCAAGTTGCCGATCACTTGTCCCATCTGGAAGATGAAGCTATGAGAGAGTTAGGGGATAAGACTGATATTTATGATACTTTCCCCGATGAGCACGTATTGGCTACCTCACAAGACTTGATTCCATGGTTCGCAGATTTCGCGAACTATCTGGCTAGTGATATTATTCCATCGGACAAATACTTTTATCAAAGAAAAAAGTTCATTTACGATATGAAGAAGTTCTTTTGGGATGAACGATACTTATATATGAGTTGTGCTGAAGGGCTTATTCGGCGTTGTGTGCCAGAATGTGAGATATTGAGTGTTTTAGAGGCATGTCATTCCTCACCCGTTGGTGGACATCATAGTGGTATCTGAACCGCTCATAAGATATTACAATGAGGTTACTATTGGCCAACTCTTCATCAACATGCTCATGAGTTTGCTAAAGCATGTGATAGATGCCAAAGAGATGGCGGCATTTCAATAAAGCAAGAGCTCCCTCTAAACGCCATTCTTGTGATTGAATTATTTGATGTTTGGGGTATTGACTTTATGTGTCCTTTTATGAGTTCTCATGGAATGAAGTATATTTTAGTAGCGGTTGATTACGTATCTAAATGGGTGGAAGCTATCGCCCTCGCAACCAATGAAGGGAACAGTGTCACTGCGTTCTTGAAAAATAATATATTATCTCGATTTGGTACCCCAAGGGCAATTATTAGTGATGGGGGATCCCACTTTTGCAACAAATTGTTCAAGGAATTATTGGAGAAATATGGGGTTCGCCATAATGTGGCCACTCCTTACCATCCTCAAACTAGTGGTCAAGTTGAAGTGTCAAATAGGGAGATCAAACAGATATTGTCAAAAACAGTGAATGCCATTAGAACGGATTGGTCAAGGAGGCTTGATGATGCTCTTTGGGCCTACCGGACAGAGTATAAGACCCCCATAGGTATGTCTTCATACCAACTTGTATATGGGAAAGCTTGTTATCTTCCGGTTAAATTAGAGCACAAAGCCACGTGGGCTATGAAGAAGTTGAGAATGGATTGGAACGAAGCGGTAGAACAACGGTTAACTAGGTTGAATGAATTCGATGAATTTCGCCCGAAAGCTTATGAAAGCTCAGCCCTCTTCAAAGAAAATATGAAGAAGTACCATGACCTAAAAATTGAAAAACGAGAGTTTATGGTTGGGAATTTGGTACTTTTATTCAATTCTAGGTTGCACTTGTTTCCGGGCAAGCTCAAGTCCAAATGGGCTGGCCCTTACTTTATTACCCAAGTATTCCCTCATGGAGCTGTTGAGTTGGAAACCAAGGAGGGTGTGTGGTTTAAGGTGAATGGAAAACGAATAAAAATCTATTTCGGGCATGCTGAATCGGCTAATGTAGTGATCGAGGCATACCATCTTGACGAAGTAAAGTAATCAAGTGTCTTCAGTCGTGCCTCGACGTCAAATCAGGCGCTGGTTGCGAGGCAACCCAATACGTATAGTTTTCTTTCTAGTAATGGTCGCATTTTCTACTAATGGGTTTTAAATTTGCAGGTAGCACATAACCAGGAAATTCTGCAGAAAATTGCTCTGCAACAGTCACTGACTGATACATCGACGGACCGTCACGCATGCGACGGACCGTCACGCATCCTTTACTTTCAAAATTAGGGTACACACGACGGAACCCATGAAGGACCTTCGCATCTGCGACGGACCGTCGTTGGGGACTCGTTGCGTCATTGTCCAGCATACCCGACCCGACCCGGCTGGGGTATTTTAAAAAACTGTTATCATTTAAAAAAAACCCACCCCTTCATTTCACCCATTTCCTTCCCTCTTTCTCCCATTTCCCTCCCTTTCAAACTTCCAAATTCCCACCTCCCTTCTCTATAACCTGATAACTTCCCCAAATCACCAATTCCTGAAATCTCCTTTCTACTGGTCAAAGTTTGCTGCTATGGTTCTGTTCTTGATAACCAAGTGCCTCACTTGCGTGTTTTTCTCCTCTTCTCAGGTATGTGTCGCTGATCTCTACTTATTTACATTGCATTTTTGTTTTTTAATTAGTATTATCCTATTTCTTTTTGGTGGGTCTTCATTCTTTGATCCAATTTTGTCTGACCTAGGTTGAGAATCCTCGAATTGCCTTGTTAAAACTCGAGAAATAGGTGCTTTAGCATTGCTAGTTTTCTAGGTATTTGGGTAAGAAACATGTAGGTTAACACTAAGTATTACATTTGAGTCATAGGGGATGATTGTGGCATCCTCACTTCTGTCACTGAATGACAAAACGAGACCCCGATGACGGACCGTCGTACCCACGACGGATCATCATAGGTCTGTTTTAAAACACTACTGTTCATTTTCTCTAAGTGTCCACCAACGGACACATGCGACGGACCATTGTTCCCACGATGGTCCGTCCTGCACAACCGTTCTGGTTGTCAGAGACCCTTGTCCTAAGGGTCTCCATTTTTTCCAAGTGTCCTCTGATGTACATCTACGACGGACCGTTATACCCGCGACGGTCTATCGTGCACAACCGTTCTGCTTGTCAGAGACCCTATTCCTAAGGGTCTCCAACTTTTTCTAAGTGTCCTCTCACGGACATCTACAACGGACCATCATAGCCGCGATGGTCTGTCCTGCACAACCGTTCTGGTTGTCAGCGACCCTATTCCTAAGGGTCTCCAACTTTCTCTAACTATCCTCTGACGGACATCTATGACGGACCGTCAGATCCTCGACGGTCCATCCTGCAAAACCGTAATGACGGTCAGAGACCCTTGTCCTAAGGGTCTCTATTTTTTTCCAAGTGTCCTCTAACGGACATCCATGACGGACCGTCATACCCTCGATGGTCTGTCCTGCACAACCATCATGACGGTCAGATACCCCTCTCCTAAGGGTCTCCATACTTTTTCTAAGTTCCCCACGACGGACATCGACGATGGACCGTCATTGTCCTGCTTATCCGTCATAACTGTTAGAGACTTTCCTTCAGGGGTCACCACATAAACATAGTTGAAGTAAGACATGAAGGACCCCATGACGGTCCGTCGTACTCACAACAATTTGTCATATGGTCCATCGTGTTTCACTATTACTACAGAGATGTCATTACAGCTTTGCTCTTATATATATTTTGTGTCGTTTTTGCTTGTCTTGTTTTCTCCTTCTAGTACTAATATTGATTCTTTAGAGGTACTATCTCTAATGGCACCAAAGCAAGATCGATTTTACGCACGTGGACGTTGAAAGTCTGTCTCCCCGTCTGTCCGACTGGCTATAGGCTCTGATGATGAGCATGACCCCGAGTACGTGCCCCCAGGCACTGCCACTCCATCACGAGCTGCACGTGCAACCAGAGCTACACCCAAAAAGGTGGCGTCCGGCATAGTCACTGCCTCCCAGTCTGATGAGGAGCGCACACTGACCGGCACACCTTCTAGGTCAGCTACACATGAAAAAGGAGTGTTTGGCTTCTTAGGAGTTTCGTGGTCGGAGGAAGCCTCCGGCTCCGTTGAAGTCCCTGCACCCGCCACAGCTGCACAGTCCGCCTCGTGTGATGAGGCTGACAGTCCTGATTCCACTCCAGGATCACCGTCTGGTGCTTTCACCCCGGTTTCCGACCATCCTTACTGGTGGTGTTTCGAGAGTTTTACGCCTCTTACGTGGCTACTCTCCCATCACAGATAGATAGGCAAGATGCCCCCACCAAACAGTCCCCACTTGAGCACGTCCGAGTACGCGGCATACAGGTCGACTTCTCCCTGTTCGCCATAAGCCGGTATATGTACGGTGAGAATGTTGATGCCAACAGGACCCCTCTCACCGCCGAGTTCGACTACCGGTGGCAGATTGTAAAAGATGGCCAATTCTTGCGTGAGACATCGCTGAGAGAGACCACCAAGAGGTGGATGGCCCTGCACTTGTCTATTGATGGAGAGGGTGCCGACTTGGTAACGGAGCCGAAGGGAGCCATCAAGAAGGCTAACTTGACCTTCACAACTAAGTTATTATGGTTGATTGTCCGCCACTGCCTTTCCCCTACGGCTGCTGATAATATAGTTACATGGGATCACACAGTTCTGATGGAGGCGATGATAGCCGGGTTTGAGGTGGACTTTGCTTGGCTTCTAAAGGCGGTCATGCACGAGAGGGCTTTCAAGGTCACAACTACTTACCCATTTCCGTGCATGATAATTTCCTTATGCAGGTGTGCAGGTGTCCCCATCTGGCACATTGGTCATCTCAAGACTCCGTTGGGCACTGTTGATATCGGCCTCATCAGGGATGAGGCCAATGAGTTGTCTCCACTCAGAGGGCCCCGTCCAGAGTTGCCTCAACTTGGTGAAAATCTGCCTGATACATTAGCACATGCTCGAACGGCTACGCAAGTTGCTTTTGAAGCCACTGACACTACCCCAGTCGAGTCTATCCCGGGTAGTAGCACTGCCCCTAGCTCCTCTCGCTCAGCCCCGTTCCCCGCTCTGGTCCCGCTTGCTAGGGTACAGAAACTAGAAGCTCAGATGGCCACACTTCTGCATCACATCCAGCCTTGGATGCAGAGGTTTATTTCTGAGGCAGAGGAGCGCTTGGAGCGTAAAATGGTCCAGCACACAGAGCGGAAGATCGCAGAGGTTCATCAGCGCTTAGACTCTTTTGAGTTGCGGGTTCTAGCCCGGTCAACCCCTCAGGTGGACATGTTGACCCTTCAGGCTGCGGTTGATAGTCTGCGAGCGGATATTGATATGATCCTAGAGGCTAGGGTGCCTGAGTCTGGGGCCCCTTCTACAGAGCCTTTTGAGGAAACATTGATGGCTTCCTTAATCGCCACTTGTGAGATTCCACCACCTCCCCCTTGAGAGCATGCCAAGAGGTGCAAGGGTCAAGAGGAGGATGAGACTAGAGCACGGAAGAAGGAGCATCGTGAGATGGAGGCTGTGAGGAGAGCCTCGCTTGCTGATGAGGAGGCGCGTCGGATCAGGTCTGTAGACTCAACTGCTGGGGCATCTAGCTCAAGAGATGTGGAGACAGAGGGAGGCACTACTGATAGTGCTGTTGCTGATGAGGACACTATTGAGGGTTTCCATACTACACAGGTAGTGGGTTTCGGGGAACCGGACCCACCAATTTTCTGATCGATGGCGCTTTGCGCCCCAGGTTTGCTTCACCTACAACTCTCGTATTTAAGTTTATTTTATGCATTGGGGACAATTGCATATCTTTTTGTTGTGGGTGGGGTAAATGGAAAATGAGTGCTAGGGTGAAGTCTGAGTAGCCCAATTCACGATCCTCATTTGGGATTTTCTTGCCTGTGTTCTTTTTCCCCAAGAGACTGATTATTTATATTGTTGAACCGGCATGTCTATATCTTGTGTACATAGTATAACTCTGAAGCATGATGGCTAAAACAAAAATGATATCCTTATGTAATGAAAATGATGCATGACTAGGTATAGTAATTGATAAATGTGTGGTTCTAAGCATGACATAGAGATACACCACTGCATCAACCTAAGTCTAAGATTCGAACTAGGTGTCTGATAATATGGTAGATCAATGAGATGTCAAGTGAGTGTGAGGAAAATTTGAATAGTCCACCATTTGTACTAAGCTAGAACTTGACTGGTTAGTCCTGCTAAAAGTAAGATGTAATAGACAATTAGGAAAGGATCATAGGCCCTTGTTCAATATAGCTAATATTTAGCCTAAATTAAAAAAAATTAATGAAATTAATCCCTCTTTGATCCAAATGATTTGAGATTAAACTAGACCTTTCTTTTTCACCCCAACTGATCTTTTCTGGGAATAATGTGTTGGCCCTGGTCCCTCCTTGGACATGTGCACCTCAACTTATGCCAAAAGCATAAGTTGAGGGTGGCTAATGCAGTAAACAACCTTTTTAATGGCCCTGACCCAAATTTGGGTATTGTGTTCTTTGACTCATGGCAAAGCCATGAGTTGAGCTATTATGATGCATGCTCTGGAAGGTGGGGTTGAAAGAACAAAGAGAGAAAAAGAACAAAAGTAAAGTGACTCAAAAACCAGTTGAAAGAAAAGTGAAATAATATATATATATATATACATATATATATATATATATATATATATATATGTATATATAAAAGAATATGAGAAATTAGGAGAAATAAAACGATAATAAGTGGTATGTTTTGCCGATATGTCAAGGAGGGCAAAAACTCACTAAAGTATACCTAGATGTACCCTACCTGACCCTGAGCCTATGTTACAAGCTAAGAAAGTCCTATCGTGATCCTAAGAGTTGTATGATGAACTTAAAGCAGTGAAAATAAGGGCAAGCTTATGGCAATATGTATGAATGAGTTGTGAATTTGTTTTGAGAGTGAGTGTTGAAAAGTAATCCTTATACTCAAACTGAAATCATTGTGTGAAAAATGAGGAGGTTGTTTTGAAGTGAGGACACTAGTTGCAATACCGGAAATATTAGCACCTCGGTGAGAAATTTAAGAGGATAGGTGTCAGTGCGTGGTAAGTCTGTGTCATGGTCTGATTCCACATAATTCAAGCCTAATAGTGATAACAAGCATAAATATGATGAGACTGATCGGTATTGATAGTCAAATGATTGCGAAAGCTAAAATATGGATACTATTGTACAAAGATTTTGTAGTGAGTCATAGTGCGTCGCTTGAGGACAAACAACGAATTTAAGTTGAGGGTGTTGATATACCATGGTTTCACGGTATTTTTAATGCTTTTTCGTTAAGTTTAGTGTGTGTCCAAAAGCCTTTTTGTATTGATTTTTATGTAATTTTCTCCTTATTTGCAGGAAATCTGTCCAAAGATGAACGCGGAAGTTTTTGAGTAAGAAATGCAGAAAAGTTACCACCTACGGAGCTTGTGACAGTCCGTCGAGCTTGTGACGGTCCGTAGGTGGCATCGTAGAGAAGCTTTTGAAGGAAGATGGGAAGTCTGACTAAGTGTGGGTTATAGAAGTCCATGACCGACAGTCATAGCCACGACGGTCCGTCCTGCTGGTTCGTCGCAATGATCAGAGAGTTGTCCCAGTACCCGATTTCCAAGAAGTTTAAGTAATATGGAGCGGATACCTTCGACGGACCGTCGTGCATGGAACGGTCCGTCATACCTACCATTGAGGGTAGAAGAAAGTAGCAGATGAATTTGTGAAGTACGCGACGACGGAGGCCATGTAAGATGGAGGCTGCGAGGAGAGCCTCGCTTGCTGATGAGGAGGCCCATCGGATTAGGGATGTAGAGTCAGCTGCTGGGGCATCTAGCTCCAGAGATGTGGAGAAGCGGGAGGCACTACTAATAGTGTTGTTGCTGATGAGGACACTACTGAGGGTGTCCATACTACACAGGTAGTGGGTTCCGGGGAACCGGACCCACCAGCTTGCTGATCGCCGGCGCTTTGCCGTTGAGGGTAATGAAGAAAGAAATAGAAGAATTTGTGAAGCATGAACCGACGGAGGCCATGAAGGACCGTCGTGACCACGACGGTCCGTCACGAGCTCCGTCGACCCAACTGCTTTTTGACAGATTTTCAGTAATTAGAGTCCTTCTTTTATTAGGTTTTTGTTTTTTATAAATAGTTCAAAAAACCTCATTTTGGGGGTTAGACTCTTTGTTGGTTAAACTCTTTGATAGTGGAATCTTTGATCATTAGACTCTTGGATAATAGACTTTTTGATTGTTACACTTTTTCTGGAATTGATCGTTGGTGATTTTGTTGATTAATCAAGTAAATTTATGGATTTTATTCTTTCTCATCAAAGTAAGTGCATGAATTCTTATATTATATATATGAATATTGTGATTATGACTATGCGTAACTAAACTCCATAACTAGGGTTGTGGGAACCATGGTGAATAATGAGGTAAAAATCTAACTAAAATAACAATTCAACAATAGTGTCTTTCATGTATTGATAATTCTTTCATTTAGAAGTCTTTTTAACAGATGGCCAACGTTAGAACTCGCCTTTAATGCTACTTGCCGGACCAAGGAGGTAGATAATAGGAAAAGAATTATCAACATAGATTTAGTGTATACTATCTAATAGGCTAGTGTCGATTGGTACGAGTTAATAACTTAGTCAAATATCGAATACAATGCTTAATATGAGGTAAAGGTAAGGGTTAGTATAGCAACACACGTAGCCGGACCAAGGTGCGGATTGAAATTTTCTAGATGCCGGACCATGGATTTAGAAATACATAACTTATCACTTTACATGCAAGATACTAGGAAAGAATTGTTATAGTTAGAATTATCAAGTTAGGAACCTGTGGGGAACACTTAAACCCTAGTTACTTTTATTAATTGATTAAACTCCAAGATTTGAATCTGTTAGTTGTTTACTTTAATTTAGTTAGTTATTTTCATTAATTTAGAAATAAAAACCCCCCTTTTATTGTCTTTTGTTTTCTAAGGAAATAATTGACTAAATAATAGTAATAATAGATTAAAGTTAAGTCTGAACTATTTTCCTCGTGGGAATGATCCCAACCTCATTAGTTGGGTTCTTTACTTGATATGACCGCTTTACTTCTTATTGAGAAGTAAGTTTGAGCGTATCTGGAAGATATACGTAATATTGCAAACTAAAAAAACATTTAAGTAATTATCTCCTAACTTAATGAGATTCATGTAAGTTCCCCCTCCAATGAAATTGTTATTGGGTTCAACGGACATAGAGATATTAAAATAAAGAAATAAAATCTTCGTCAATAATTAATGAGGAAAGAAATATATTTTTACATATGGTCTTTTTTGTTGGGGTTTTCTTAACTTTAATATACAAAGATTCGTTTTACGCACTTTAACGCTCTTTTGTGAGCAAGCCCACTCTCTAATACATGAATTGAGATCACCTAGCATTATCACTTATTTACACAAGTCTTCATCAAGAGTTGTATATATCCTGCTTATTAAGAATATGAATGTTTCCTCCTTAAGGTGGGAATCTTTGTATAAAAGGAGTTCAAATGATAATTGGTGATGAAAATTACTTAATCAGTCTAATACAAGGCCCTTTAACAAATACTTCCTACAAGATTAAATTTTTTATAAGCATGTCACAATTGAGCACCTATTTCATTCCATCTCTATTATGGGAAATTACACATAAATAGAGTAAACACTATCACTGAATAGAAATGATATCTAAGGAAATAAGTAAAGAGATTGGTTTTATATAGAACGCCACTGAAACATCTGGTTCCATGAGCTATCCCGGCATCATGATGCCTTCCGATCAACATATCTCCAAGATTGTAGTGCAACAGTAACACCCGATGCAGCGGCTTTTGAATTTCCTTCCACATTACTTGATGGTCAAAATTACTTAGGCAAGACTGTGGCACCAGGTGTGTGAGGTGAATACTTTAGAACCACACTTTAAATACACGCCGGACCATCAACTTTCAGAACCTTGTTGATGAAGTCTGAAGGTGGCACAAAGAACATGTGAGTTCCATTAGAAAGCTTTGCAACTTCAACACGATCTTTTGCACTCAAGTACCTCAAAAACTCTGCATATGAGGCATACTCTTTTTGATCAGTATCAGGCAGGAAGAAAATAATGTTGAACCCTATAGCAGCATCTGAATAGTGTTTGGTTAACCTGTCTAACCCCGTTTCGGCAGTGCAGTTGACTATATCAGGGCTGGAAAAAGAAAAACGATGTAGTCAACTTATATAGTAATTGTTCTAATCCAAAAAAAGATAAAACATTTATATATATTGTAGTCTAACATCTTTTCTTGACAACATAGAGATTAGAAAAAAGTCCACAGACCACCATTTCAAAAAAAAATTCTCTAGAAAGATAATAATAAGAGGCTGATAAATTTGTTATTACTAAATATTAGTCAATATTTTCTTAATTTTATTTTTTTATTATTTTTTATTCTTGCAGAACTATCTTCCTTGTATGCCAAATACACGGAGAGGAAGAGAACCCTTGTTTCCCTACGATCACGAATTAGAGCATACACTACGAAATATGAATCGAAACTTGGGTATTAACGATGATGATCCAAACTAGAACATCTAAGCTCCTGTTGATGTTCATGGTCAGTTATTACCCGATGATCCGGGTGAAAATCATCAAAGAGGAAAAACCCCTACTCCACGTCCTCAAGAATACTACATAGTTTATGATAATATTGCAGACTCTGACGGGCCACTTGTCTTGCCCCCTCTACCACAAGGCCACACCTTTGTGGTAACTAGTATTCTGATGCAAATGCTCACTGCTACAGATTTGTTTTCAGGGCTACCTTCTGAGGACCCACATGCCCATATAGCTAAGGTAAGGGCAGTGTGTAAAAGTTGTGTAGGGAGGCCTGATTTGGATTTGGATGTAATAGGGATAAGAGTATTTCCTCTCTCACTAACGGGAGAGGCTGCTATTTGGTTCACTGAGCTCC
Source organism: Solanum pennellii (assembly GCF_001406875.1). NCBI lineage: Eukaryota > Viridiplantae > Streptophyta > Magnoliopsida > Solanales > Solanaceae > Solanum > Solanum pennellii. The sequence goes on along the minus strand of NC_028642.1, from coordinate 18,515,339 downwards.
CTTATAACTCAATTTTCACTTGGAACCAACAAAGGGATGTTTTCTTAGCACGTTAGTACCCGGTCTCCAAGAAATTGAACCACAAAGACAGAGTGAACAACTTTGTGGCACTACCAGAAGAGTCAGTTAGTAGTTATTTGGATATATTCACTTCATTTTTTAGAAGTGTCCCCTATCACTACATAGATGATGAGTCACTGAAGGAATACTTCTATCGGGGACAGGATGATAATAATAAGACGGTATTGGATACTATAGCGGGTGATTCTTATGGGGAGTATGCCGAGATTGAAAAAAAGTTAGAGAAAATCTCCCGGAATAATAATGCTTGGAGTACTAGGAAGTCAGATACTGGGAGAAATATTTTCACAGTGCAATCCACTCAAAACCAAGGCACAGATGAGATTCGTGAACAGATGGATCAGATGAGAACTGAGCTTGGGTTGGTATTAAAATATATCACAGGGGGTGCAGAAAAGATAAATGCAGTTAACTACCTGTCTAAACCACCACCACCAAATGATGAATGTTATTATCAGGAGGATTCCTATGCGGTAAATGAGCAGACGGGGGGTTTCCGACCGAGTGCCCAAGGCTCGAATCAAGATAATTGACGCCAAGGTCAAGGAAGCCAAGGTTGGATCTATGGTAACTATAACAATGAGGGTCATTATGTCCGAGATGGAAATTACAACCACGACAACAACTTCAACAAAGGTAACTATGGTAACAGAAATAATAGGAATGGGCCCTATGTTCCTCCTCAAAATCGTGAAGTTACTCCTAGGGATGTGGAGGTAGTATGGCGCAAGTTGAGGATATGTTGCACAAAATGATGGGGAAGTTTGATGCTGGTGATGATCACACTAAAGAGTTAATGAGTGATTTAGTGGGTATTGGGAAGAAAGTCGATACACATGCAATATCGATTAAGCAGCTTGAACTACAAATGGCCCAATTATCTGCGATTGTGAACACACGACAACTAGACACTCTTCCTAGCAACATCGTCCAAAATCCAAAAAATGATGGACACTGTATAGCAATCACTACTCGTGGTGGTAAGCAAACCATTGAGCCACCTATGTCGTCTAATGAGGAAAAGGTGACAAAAGATAATGATAAAGTGGTAGAGGTTAGTGGTGAAGTAGAAGACAACACTAGAAAAGATGTTGAAGTTCCTAAAAAGGTAACTCCCATGCCTAGACCACCACCCCCATTTCCTCAAAGATTAGTGAAAAAGACCGAGGATGGTAAATACATGTGTTTTATAACAATGTTGAAGCAGCTTTCTATCAATGTCCCTTTGGTAGAAGCTTATGAACAAATGCCCGATTATGCCAAGTTTATGAAAGATCTGGTTACAAAGAAAAGATCGGTCACTTTTGAGGATGATGATAGAATGCAGCATTGTAGTGCTATTGCTACAAGATCTCTAGTACAAAAGAAAGAAGATCCGGGTGCGTTCACTATTCCTTGTACAATGGGGTTATTACATTTTGTGAAAGCAATATGTAATCTGGGGGCAAGCATAAATCTCATGCCCCTCTCGATTTACAAGAGTTGGGTTTGGGTGATCCAAAGCCCACTACGATGTGGCTACTGATGGCCGATCGAATAGTAAAAAGGCCTATAGGGATACTCCACGATGTGCTAGTAAAAGTGGAGTCGTTCATATTTCCGGCAGATTTTGTTATTATTGATTGTTAAGTCAATTTGGAAGTGCCTATTATTCTTGGGAGGCCATTCCTTGCTACGGGTAGAGCCTTAGTTGATATGGAAAAGGGGCAGATGAAATTTTGATTTAACAATGAAGAAGTGACCTTCAACATTTGTAGGTCCATAAGGCAGAGGGGTGAGCTCCAATCGGTATCTGCTATATCCTACAAAGTTGGTGAGTCATATAAGACACAAATAGAAGATTGTCTAGGTGTAGAAGCATTAGCGGCAGTGATAATGAATTTTTATAACAATTGCATTGAAGAGTATGAGTCATTAGTCGCGGCTCTTGATCGAGGTGATGTTTAGTTTAAACCGAAGAAATATGAGTTAGACATGAAGAATCGCGAGTGTCCACCCGCGAAACCATCTATAAAAGAGGCTCCAAAGTTAGAACTAAAAGCTCTCCCACTTCATCTTAGGTATGAATTCTTAGGAAATGGTGACACTTTGCCGGTAATCATTGCATCAGATCTGAATTAACAACAAGTTGAGAGTTTGGTTAAAGTTCTAAAAAGGTTCAAAAGAGCTATTGGATGGACTATTGCAGACATTATTGGGATCCCTCCTGGTATTTGTTCTCATAAAATCCAACTCATGCACGATCATAAGCCAAGTATTGAGCAGCAGAGACGCTCAAATCCACCTATGCAAGAGGTCGTGAAGAAGGAAATCATTAAATGGTTGGATGCCAGAGTAATCTATCCGACCGCCGATAGTAGTTGGGTATGCCCTGTTCAGTGTGTACCTAAGAAAGAGGGAATGATTGTGGTCCCCAATGAGAAAAATGAACTTGTTCCAATGAGAGCGGTTACTGGATGGAGGGTGTGTATTGATTACCGTAAATTAAATGCATGGACCGAAAAAGACCATTTTCCTATGCCCTTCATGGATCAGATGTTGGATAGACTTGCTGGAAAAGGGTGGTACTGTTTTCTTGATGGATGTTCGGGGTATAATCAGATTTCTATTGCACCAGAAGATCAAGAGAAAACAACCTTTACTTGTCCATATGGGACCTTTGCATTCAAGAGAATGTCGTTTGGGTTGTGCAATGCACCCGCCACATTTCAGAGATGTATGATGTCGATATTCTCTGACATGGTTGAAGATACTATTGATGTTTTTATGGATGATTTTTCTGTTGTTGGTGAATCATTTGAGCGGTCTTTGAACCATTTATCTGAGGTCCTTAAGAGATGTGAAGACTGCAATTTAGTACTAAATTGGGAAAAATGCCACTTCATGGTGAAAGAAGGAAATTGTTTTGGGTCATCCCATTTCAGAAAAGGGCATAGCGGCTGATCGAGCTGAAGTCGAGGTAATAAAGACACTTCCCCCACCTATCTCTGTAAAATGTGTGAGAAGCTTTCTTGGGCATGCAGGTTTTTACCGGAGATTCATCAAAGATTTTTCAAAAATTGCACATCCCTTGTGCAAACTGCTAGAGAAAGATTGTAAATTTTATTTTGATGAATCCTGTCTTAAAGCATTCGGCAAACTAAAAGAAAAATTGGTGTCGGCACCTATCATTATTTCTCCGGATTTGAACATTCCATTTGAGGTGATGTGCGATGCTAGTGTGGTTGCTCTTGGTGTAGTATTGGGACAAAGCAGGAACAAAATCCTTCACCCCATTTACTATGCTAGTAAAGCCCTAAATGAAGCCCAGATGAACTACACAGTGATTGAGCAAGAACTCCTTGCAGTAGTCTTTGCTTTTGAAAAATTTCTCTCCTATTTGCTAGGTACTAGAGTTATAGTGCATAGTGACCATTCAGCATTGACATATTTGATGGCAAAGAAGGATGAGAAACCGAGGTTGATTCATTGGGTGTTACTGCTACAAGAATTTGACTTTGAAGTGAGGTATAGAAAAGGGACCGAAAATCAAGTTGCCGATCACTTGTCCCGTCTGGAAGATGAAGCTATGAGAGAGTTAGAGGATAAGACTGATATTTATGATACTTTCCCCGATGAGCACGTATTGTCTACCTCACAAGACTTGATTCCATGGATCGCAGATTTCGCGAGCTATCTGACTAGTGATATTATTCCATCGGACAAATCCTTTTATCAAAGAAAAAATTTCATTTACGATATGAAAAAGTTCTTTTGGGATGAACGATACTTATATATGAGTTGTGCCAACGGGCTTATTCGGCGTTGTGTGCCAGAATGTGAGATGTTGAGTGTTTTAGAGGCATGCCGTTCCTCACCCGTTGGTGGACATCATAGTGATATCTGAACCGCTCATAAGATATTACAATGTGGTTACTATTGGCCAACTCTTCATCAAGATGCTCATGAGTTTTCTAAAGCATGTGATAGATGCCAAAGAGATGGCGGCATTTCAAGAAAGCAAGAGCTCCCTCTAAACCCCATTCTTGTGATTGAATTATTTGATGTTTGGGGTATTGAATGTATGGGTCCTTTTGTGAGTTCTCGTGGAATGAAGTATATTTTAGTAGCGGTTGATTATGTATCTAAATGGGTGGAAGCTATCGCCCTCGCAACCAATGAAGGGAAAAGTGTCACTACGTTCTTGAAAAAGAATATATTCTCTCGATTTGGTACCCCAAGGGCAATTATTAGTGATGGGGGATCCCAATTTTGCAATAAATTGTTCAAGGGATTATTGGAGAAATATGGGGTTCGCCAAAATGTGGCCACTCCTTACCATCCTCAAACTAGTGGGCAAGTTGAAGTGTCAAATAGGGAGATCAAACAGATATTGTCAAAAACAGTGAACGCCATTAGAACGGATTGGTCAAGGAGGCTTGATGATGCTCTTTGGGCCTACCGGACAGCGTATAAGACTCCCATAGGTATGTCCCCATTCCAACTTATATATGGGAAAGCTTGTCATCTTCCGGTATAATTAGAGCACAAAGCCACTTGGGCTATGAAGAAGTTGAGAATGGATTGGAACGAAGCGGTAGAACAACGGTTAAATGGGTTGAATGAACTCGATGAATTTCTCCTGAAAACTTATGAAAGCTCATCCCTCTAAAAAAAAGATGAAGAAGTAACATGACCTAAAAATTGAAAAAAGAGAGTTTATTGTTAGGGATTTGGTACTTTTATTCAATTCTAGGTTGCGCTTCTTTCCGGGAAAGCTCAAGTCCAAATAAGCAGGCCCTTACTTTGTTACCCAACTATTCCCTCATGAAGCTGTTGAGTTGGAAACCAAGGAGGGTGTGCGGTTTAAGGTGAATGGAAAACGATTAAAAATCTATTTCGGTCATGCTGAATCGGCGAATGAAGTGATCGAGGCATACCATCTTGATGAAGTCCAAGTAATCAAGTCTCTTCAGTCGTGCCGCGACGTTAAATCAGGCACTGGTTGGGAGGAAACCCAATACTTATAATTTTCTTTCTAGTAATGGTAGCATTTTTTACTAATGGGTTTTAAATTTGCAGGTACCACATCACCAGGAAATTCTGCAGAAATCACTCTGCAACAGTCACTGACTGATATATCGACGGACTGTCACACATGCGACGGACCGTCGCATGAATTCGTCGTGCCAGGTATGTATTTCCTTTACTTTCAAAATTAGGGACACACGACGGAACCCATGATGGACCTTCGCATCTGCGATGGACCATCATCGGGGACTCATTGCGTCATTAACCAGCATACCCGACCCGACCCGGCTGGGGTATTTTAAAAAATTGTTATCATTTAAAAAACCCCACCCCTTCATTTCACCCATTTCCTTCCTTCTTTCTCCCATTTCACTCCCTTTCAAACTTCCAACTTCCCACCTCCCTTCTCTATCAACTGATAACTTCTCCAAATCCCCGATTTCGGAAATCTCCTTTCTACTGGTCGAAGTCTGCTGTTGTGGTTCTATTCTTGATAACCAAGTGCCTCATTTTGCGTGTTTTTCTCCTCTTCTCAGGTATGTGTCGCTGATCTCTACCCATTTACATTGCAATTTTGTTTTTTAATTAGTATTATCCTATTTCTTTTTGGTGGATCTTCATTCTTTTATCCAATTTTGTCTGACCTAGGTTGAGAATCCTAGAAATGCATTGTTAAAACTCGAGAAATAGGTGCTTTAGAATTGCTAGTTTGCTAGATATTTGGGTTAAAAAAATGTAGGTTAACAGTAAGTATTACATTTGAGCCCTAGGGGATGATTGTGGCATCCTCACTTCTGTCACTGAATGACAGAACGAGACCCCGATGACGGACCGTCGTACCCATGACGGACCGTCATAGGGTCTGTTCTAACACACCACTGTTTATTTTCTCTATTTGTCCACCAATTGACACATGCGATGGACCGTCGTTCCCAAGATGGTCCGTCCTGCACAACTATTCCTGGTTGTCGGAGACCCTTGTCCTAAGGGTCTCCATTTTTTTCAAAGTGTCCTCTGATGGACATCTACGAATGACCGTCATACCTGCGACGGTCCATCCTGCACAACCGTTCTGGTTGTCAGAGACCCTATTCCTAAGGGTCTCCAACTTTTTCTAAGTGTCCTCTGACGGACATCTACAACGGACCGTCATACCCGCGATGGTCCGTCCTGCACAACCGTTCTGGTTGTCAGCGACCCTATTCCTATGGGTCTCCAACTTTTTCTAACTGTCCTCTGACAGACATCTACGACGAACTGTCATACCCTCGACGGTCCGTCCTGCACAACCGTCATGATCGTCAGAGACCCTTGTCCTAAGGTTCTCTATTTTTTCCAAGTGTCCTCTAAAGGACATCCACGACGGACCGTCATACCCTCGACGGTCCGTCCTGCACAACCGTCATGACGGTCAGAGACCCCTCTCCTAAGGGTCTCCATACATTTTCTAAGTGCCCCCACGACGGATATCGACGACGGACTTTCATTGTCCTGCTTATCCATCATAACTGTCCGAGACTTTCCTTCAGGGGTCACCACATAAACATAGTTGAAGTAAGACATGACGGTGCGTTGTACTCACGACGATCCATCATATGGTCTGTCGTGTTTCACTGTTACTACAGAGATGTTATTACAACTTTGCTCTTATATATATTTTTTGTCATTTTTGCTTGTCTTGTTTGCTCCTTCTAGTACTAATATTGATTCTTTACAGGTACTATTTCTAATGGCACCAAAACAAGATCGAGTTTACGCACGTGGGCGTTAAAAGTCTGTCGCCCCGTCTACCCGACTGGTTATAGGCTCTGATGATGAGCATGACCCCGAGTACGTGCCCCCAGGCACTACCACTCCATCACAAGCTTCACGTACAACCAGAGCTACGCCCAAAAAGGTTGCGTCCGGCGTAGTCACTGCCTCCCAGTCGGATGAGGAGCGCACACTGACCGGCACACCTTCCGGATCAACTACACATGAAGAAGGAGTGTCTGGTTGCTTAGAAGTTTCGTGGTCCGAGGAAGCCTCCGGGTCCACAAAAGTCCCTGCACCCGCCACAATTGCACAGTCCGCCTCGTCTGATGAGGCTGATAGTCCTGATTCCACCCCTAGCTCACCGACTGGTGCTCTCACCCTGGTTGCCGACCAGCCTAACTGGTGGTGTGTGGACGGGCAATAACAAGTGTATTCAGACGCCAAGTTTTTAAATGATAAAGGCGTCATGACACGGACCCTTACACTGGAGAGGCGGGTCCTTACGGGAAGTCTCCCCTCCATGCCAGAGATCCATAATCTCTTCACCAGACACCGGCTAGAGTGGACACCTCGTTCTTTAGGCCGCTACAGTGAGGAGTTGGTCAGAGAGTTTTACGCCTCTTACGTGGCTACTCTCCGATCACAGATAGATAGGTGGGGTGCCCCCCAAAACAGTGCCTACTTGAGCACGTCCGAGTACGCGGCATACAAGTCAACATCTCCCTGTTTGCCATCCGTCGGTATTTGTACGGTGAGGATGTTGATGCCAACAGTACCCCTCTTACTACCGAGTTCGACTACCAATGGCAGATTGTAAAAGATGGCCAATTCTTGCGTGAGCCATCGCTGAAAGAGACCACCAAGAGGTGGATGGCCCTGCACTTGTCTATTGATGGAGAGGGTGCCGACTGGGTAACGGAGCCGAAGGGATCCATCAAGAAGACTAAGTTAACCTTCACGGCTAAGTTCTTATGGTTGATTATCCGTCACTGCCTTCCCCTACGGCTGCTGATAATGTAGTTACATGGGATCGCGCAGTTCTGATGGCGGCGATGATAGCCGGATTTGAGGTGGACTTCGCTTGGCTTCTACAGGCGGTCATGCACGAGAGGGATTTCAAGGTCACAACTACTTATTCGTTTCTGTGCATGATAATTTCCTTATGCAGGTCCGCAGGTGTCCCCATCGGGCACATTAACCACTCAAGACTCCGTTGGGCACTGTTGATATCGGCCTCATTAGGGAAGAGGCCAAGGAGTTGGCTCCACGCAAAGGGCCCCGTCCAAAGTTGCCTCCACTTGGTGAAAATCTGGCTGATACGTTAGCACATGCTCGAAGGCTACGCAGGCAGCTTCTGAAACCACTGACACTACCCCGGTCGAGTCTATCCCGGGTAGTGGCACTGCCCCTAGCTCCTCTCGCTCAGCCCCGTTCCCCGCTCTGGTCCCGCTTGCTAGGGTACAGAAACTAGATTCTCAGATGGCCACTTTTGAGATTCCACCACCTCCCCTCGAGAGCATGCCAAGAGGCGCAAGGGTTGAGAGGAGGATGAGACTAGAGCACGGAAGAAGGAGCGGCATGAAATGGAGGCTGCGAGGAGAGCCTCGCTTGCTGATGAGGAGGCGTGTCGGATCAGGGCTGTAGAGTCAGCTGCTGGGGCATCTAGCTCAAGAGATGTGGGTACAGCGGGAAGCACTACTGATAGTGTTGTTGCTGATGAGGACACTACTGAGGGTTTCCATACTACACAGGTAATGGCTTCTAGGGAATCGGACCCACCAGCTTGCTGATCGCCGACGCTTTGCGCCCCAGGTTTGCTTCTCCTACCACTCTCGTATTTCAGTTTTTTTATGCATTGGGGACAATTGCATATCTTTTTGTTGGAGGTGGGGTAAATTGAAAATGAGTGCTAGGTTGAAGTCTGAGTAGTCCAATTAACGATCCTTTTTTGGGATTTTCTTGCCTGTGTTTTTTCCCCAAGAGACTGATTATTTTTATTGTTGAACCGGCATGTCTATATCTTGTGTACATAGTATAACTCTGAAGCATGATGGCTAAAACAAAAATGATATCCTGATGTAATGAAAAGGATGCATGACTAGGTATAGTAATTGATAAATGTGTGGTTCTAAGCATGACATAGAGATACACCACTGCATGACCCTAAGTCTAAGATTAAAACTAGGTATCTGATAATATGGTAGAGCAATGCGATGTTAAGTGAGTGTGAGGAAAATTTGAAAAGTCCACTATTTGTACTAAGCTAGAACTTGCCTGGTTAGTCCTGCTAAAAGTGAGTTGTAATAGACAATTAGTATAGCCAATATTTAGCCTAAATAAAAAAAACGAATGAAATTAATCCCTCTTTGATCCAAATTATTTGAGCTTAAACTAGACCTTTCTTTTTCACCCCAACTGATCTTTTCTGGGAATAATGTGTTGGCCCTGGTCCCTCCTTGGACATGTGCACCTCAATTTATGCCAAAAGCATAAGTTGAGGGTGGCTAATGCAGTAAACAACCTATTCATGGCCCTGACCCAACTTTGGGTATTGAGTACTTTGACTCATGGCAAAGCCATGAGTTGAGGGTGGCTATTATGATGAATGCTCTGGAAGGTGGGGTTGAAAGAACAAAGAGAGAAAAAGAACAAAAGTAAAGTGACTCAAAAACCAGTTGAAAGAAAAGTGAAATAATATATATATATATATATATATATATATATATATATATA
>NC_028642.1:18492824-18505601 GCF_001406875.1 Solanum pennellii | reverse complement strand
ATATATATATATATATATATATATATATATATATAATAAATACAAGCAAGAAAATAAAAGAGTCACTTACACAAATGAAGAAAGAAATAAAAATAGCTAGGTGAAAGAATATGAGAAATTAGGTGAAATAAAACGATAAGCAGTGGTATGTTTTACCGATATGTCAAGGAGGGCAAAAAGTCACTAAAGTATACCTAAATATACCCTACCTGACCCTTTGCCTATGTTACAAGCTTATGGCAATATGTATGAATGAGTTGTTAATTTGTTCGGAGAGTGAGTGTTGAAAAGTAATCCTTATACTCAAACTGAAATCATTGTGTAAAAAATGAGGAGGTTGTTTTGAAGTGAGGACACTAGTTGCAATACCGGAAATATTAGCACCTCGGTGAGAAATTGAAGAGGATAGGTGTCAGTGCGTGGTAAGTCTGTGTCATGGTCTGATTCCACATAATTCAAGCCTAATACTGATAACATGCATAAATATGATGAGACTGATCGGGATTGATAGTCAAATGATTGCGAAAGATAAAATATGGATACTATTGTACAAAGATTTTGTACTGAGTCATAGTGCGTCGCTTGAGGACAAACAACGAATTTAAGTTGAGGGTGTTGAAATGGAGGATGCGAGGAGAGCCTCGCTTGCTGATTAGGGGCGCGTCGGATCAGGGCTGTAGAGTCAGCTGCTGAGGCAGCTAGCTCCAGAGAATTGGAGACAGCGGGAGGCACTACTGATAGTGTTGTTGCTGATGAGGACACTACTAGGGTGTCCATACTACACAGGTAGTGGGTTCTGGTGAACCGGACCCACCAGCTTGCTGATCGCCAGCGCTTTGTCGTTGAGGTTACTGAAGAAAGCAACAGAAGAATTTGGGAAGTATGGGACGACGGATTCCATGACGGCTGATATACCATGGTTTCACGGTATTTTTAATACTTTTTCCTTAACTTGTACTAATTTTTATGTAAGTTTCTCTTTATTTGCAATAAATCTGTCTAAAAGATGAATGCGGAGGTTTTTGAGCGAGGAATACAGAAAAGTACCATCTACGGAGCTTGTGACGGTTCGTTGTGATCGTGACGGTCCGTAGGTGGCATCGTAGTGCAGCTGCTGAAGGAAGATGGGGAAGTCTGACCAAGTGTGGGGTTACGGAGTGCGTGACGGACCATAGTATCCATGACGGTCTGTCCTGCTCGTTCGTCATGAAGATCAGAGAAGTAGTCCCATTACCCAATTTTCAAGAGTTCAAGTGTTATGGAACGGAGACCCTCGATGGACCGTTGTGCCTGTGATGATCCGTCATACCTGCCGTCGAGGGTGATGAAGAGAGCAGCAGAAGAAATTGCACAAGTATGGGACGACGGAGTCAATGTCGGCCCGTCGTGACCACGACGATCCATCGCGAGGTCCTTCGACCGAGCCGCGTTTTGACAGATTTCCAGCAAATCGAGTCCTTATTTAATTAGGTTTTTATTTTTTTATAAATAGTTCAAAAAACCTCATTTTTGGGGTTAGATTCTTTGTTAGACTCTTGGTTATTTTGAGCTTCTTTTGTGGATTAGACTTGGTGATTATTATTACACTTTTGGAGAATCTTTAGTCTTCAAATAATTGCAGTAATTGATTGTTGGTGATTTTTGTTGATTAATCAAGTGAACTTTTGGATTTTACTCTTTCTCATTGAAGTAAGTGCATGAATTCTTATATCATATATTTGAATATTGTGATTATGACTAAGGGTAACTAAACTCCATAACTAGGATTGTGGGAACCATAGGCGAATAATGAGGTAAAATCTAACTAAAATAACAATTCTAGAATAGTGTCTTGCATGTATTGATAATTCTTTCGCTTAGAAGTCTTTTTAACGGATGTTCAACGTTAGAACTCGCCTTAATGCTACTTGTCGGACCAAGAAAGTAGATAATAGGAAAAGAATTATCAACATAGATTTAATGTATACTATGTAATAGGCTAGTATTGATTGGTACGAGGTAATAACTTAGTCAAATATCGAATACGATGCTTAATATGAGGTAAAGGTAAGGGTTAGTATAGCAACACACGTAGCCGGACCAAGGTGCGGAGTGAAATTTTCTAGATGCCGGACTAAGGATTTAGAAATACATAACTTATCACTTTGCATGCAAGATACTAGGAAAGAATTGTTATAGTTAGAATTATCAAGTTAGGAACCTGTGGGGAACACTTAAACCCTAGTTACTTTGATTAATTGATTAAACTCCAACATTTGAAGCTGTTAGTTGTCTCCTTCAATTTAGCTAGTTATTTTGTTTCATTTAGAAGTAAAAAACCCCTTTTTATTGTCTTTGCTTTCCAAGGAAATAATTGACTAAATAGTAGTAATAATAGATTCAAGTTAAGTCTGAACTATTTTCCTCGTGGAACGATCCCAACCTCATTAGTTGGGTTCTTTACTTGATACGACCGCTTTACTTCTTATTTGAGAAGTAAGTTTGAGCGTATCAAATTTTGGCGTCGCTGTCGGGGAAAGCAGCTTTTAGATTAACTTAAACTTATTACTATAAATTAGTCGATATTTTCTTAATTTTACATTGTTTGCTGTTTTTGATTCTTGCAGAACCATCTTCCTTGTATGCCAAATACACGGAGAGGAAGAGAACCCTTGTTTCCCTATGATCACGAATTAGAGCGTACACTACGCAACATGAATCAAAACTTTGGAATTAATGATGATGATCCAAACAAGAACATTCCAGCTTCAGTTGACATTCATGGTCAGTTGTTACCGATGCTCCGGGTGAAAACCAACAGAGGGGAAAAAATCCCGCTCCTTGGCCCCAAGAATACTACAGAGGCTATGACATTATAGCAGACTCCGATGAGCCACTTGTATTGCCCCCTTTACCACTAGACCACACCTTTGTGGTAACTAGTAGCCTGATGCAAATGCTCACTGCCAGAGGTTTGTTTTCATGGCTACCTTCTAAGGATCCACATGACCATATAGCTAAGGTAAGGGCACGGTGTAAAAGCTGTGTAGGGAGGCCTGACTTGGACTTGGATGTAATAGGGCTAAGAGTGTTTCCTCTCTCACTGACGGGAGAGGCTGATATTTGGTTCACTGAGCTCCCTTACAACTCAATTTTCACTTGGAACCAACTAAGGGACGTTTTCTTAGCACGCTACTACCCGGTCTCCAAGAAACTAAACCACAAAGACAGAGTAAACAACTTTGTGGCACTACCAGGAGAGTCATTTAGTAGTTCGTGGGATAGATTCACCTCGTTTTTTAGAAGCGTCCCAAATAACCGCATAGATGATGAGTCACTGAATGAATACTTCTATAGGGGACAGGATGATAATAATAAAGCAGTGTTAGATACTATAGAGGGTGGTTCTTATGGGGAGTGTCCTTATGCTGAGATTGCTGAAAAGTTAGAGAAAATATCCCGGAACAATAAAGCTTTGAGTACTAGGAAGTCAGATACAGGGAGAAATACCTTCGCAGTGCAATCCACTCACAACCCGGCCACAGATTAGATTCGCGAAGAGATGGCTCAGATGAGAACTGAGCTTGGGTTGGTATTAAAACATGTCACTGGGGGTGCAGAAAAGATAAATGCAATCAACTACTTGTCAAAACCACCGCCGCAAAATGATGAGTGCTATTATGCGGAGGATTCCTATGCAGTAAATGAGCAGACGCGGGGTTTCTGACGGAGTGCCCAAGGCTCTAATCAGGAGAATTGGCACCAAGGTCAAGGGAACCAAGGTCGGATCTATGGTAACTATAACCGTGAGGGTCATTATGTCCGAGATGGAAACTCTAACCGCGACAACAACTTCAACAGGGGTAACAATTGTAACAGAAATGATAGGAATGGGTCCTATGTCCCTCCTTAAAATCGTGAAGTTACTCCTAGGGATGGTGGAGATAGTATGACGCGAGTTGAGGATATGTTGCACAAAATGATCAGGAGGTTCGATGCTAATGATGAGCACATTAAGAGTTAAGGAGTGATTTAGCGGGTACTGGGCAAAAACTCGATACACATGCAATATCGATTAAGCAGATCGAGTTGCAAATGGCCCAATTATCTGCGACTGTGAACACACGGCAACCGGGCTCTCTTCCTAGCAGCACTGTCCAAAATCCCAAAAATGATGCACACTGTATGGCAATCACTACTCGGGGTGGTAAGAAAACCATTGACCCACCGATGCCGTCTAATGAGGAAAAGGTAAGAAAGGATAATGATAAGGTGGTAGAGGGTAGTGGTGAAGCAGAAGATAGTACTGGAAAAGATGTAGAAGTCCCTATAAAGATAATTCCCATGCCTAGACCACCCCCCCTTTCCTCAGATATTAGTGAAAAAGACCAAGGATGGTAAATATCGGCGTTTTAGAAGAATGTTGAAGCAACTTTCTATCAATGTCCCTTTGGTAGAAGATCTAGAACAAATGCCCGGTTATGCCAAGTTTATGAAAGATCTGGTTACAAAGAAAAGATCGGTCACTTTCGAGAATGATGATAGAATGCAGCAATGTAGTGTTATTGCTACAAGATCTCTCATACAAAAGAAAGAAGATCCGGGTGCGTTCACTATTCCTTGTACAGTCGGGTCATTACATTTTGCGAAAGCATTATCTGATCTGGGGGCAAGCATAAATCTTATGCCCCTCTCGATTTACAAGAAGTTGGGTTTGGGTGACCCAAAGCCCACTGCGATGTGGCTACTGATGGCTGATCGAACAGTGAAAAGGCCTATAGGGATACTCCACGATGTGCTAGTAAAAGTGGAGTCGTTAATATTTCCGGCAGATTTTGTTATTCTTGATTGTGAAGTTGATTTTGAAGTGCCTATTATTCTTGGGAGGCCATTCCTTGCTACGGGTAGAGCCTTAGTTTATATGGAAAAGGGGAAGATGAAATTTCGGTTGAACAATGAAGAAGCGACCTTCAACATTTGTAGGTCCATGAGGCAGAGTGGTGAGCTCCAATCGGTATCTGCTATATCCTACAAAGAAAAGATGAAGAAGGATAATGACCTAAAAAGTGACAAACGAGAGTTTATTGTTGGGGATTGGGTGCTTTTAGACAGTTCTAGGTTGCGTTGGCTTCCGGGCAAGCTCAAGTCCAAACGAACTTGCCCTTACTTGATTACCCAAGTATTACCTCATGGAGCAGTTGAGTTACAAACCAAGGAGGGAGTGCTGTTTAAGGTGAATGGAGAACGAATAAAACTCTATTTTGGGCATACTACATCGGTGAATGAACTGATAGAGGAATACCATCTTGATGAAGGCTGAGTAATCAAGTGTCTTCAGTCGTGCCGCGACGTTAAATCAGGCGCTTGTTGGGAGGCAACCCAATACTTATAGTTTTTTTTAGTAATGGTAGCATTTTCTACTAATGGGTTTTAAATTTGCAGGCACATCACAAGGAAATTCTGCAGAAAATCACTCTGCAGCAGTCACTGACGGATACATCGACAGACCGTCACGATCGCGACAGACCTTCGCATGAATTCGTCGTGCCATGTACGTTTTTCTGTTATTTTCAAAACTAGGGCACACGCAACGGAACCAATTACGGACCGTTGCAACCGCGACGGACCGTCATCGGGGACTCGTCACGTCATTAATGAAGCGTACCCGACCCGATCCGGCTGGGGGTTTTAAATGTTAAGAATTTTTAAACCCCCGCCCCCTTCATTTCACCCCATTCCTTCCCTCTTCCTCCCATTTCCCTCCCTTTTTAACTTCCAAGTTCATAACCCCCTCTCTTACAATGATCATTTTCCCAAATTTCCCAATTCCTAAAATTCACCATCTACTAGTCGGAGTCTGCCGCTGTGGTTCTTTACTTGATCACCAAGTACCTTCCTTGCTTGCTTTTTCTCAAATTCTGAGGTATGTGTCTCTAATTTCTACCCATTTACTTTGAATTTCTGTTTATCAATTAGTACTAGCCTAGTTCTTCATGATGGGTTCATTCTTTAATACAAATTCTGTTTGACCTAGGTTGAGAATCTTCAAAATTGCCTTGTTAAAATTCTAGAAATAGGTGCTATAGCATTTCTAGTTTACTAGGTATTTGGGTTAGACAAATGTAGGTTAAAACACTAACAATTCCATGTGGGTCATAGGGGATGAATGGGGAATCCCCAGTTCTTTCACAGAATGACAGAAAGAGACCCCGATGACGGACCATGGTACCCACGACGGACTGTCATTGGGTCCGTTGGAACATCCCTAACACCCCCACTGTCCAATTTTCTCTAAGTTTCCACCAACGGACACATGCGACGTACCGTCTTTCCCATGATGGTCCGTCCTACACAACCGTTCTGGTTGTCAGAGACCCTGTTACTAAGGGTCTCTCACTTTTTTTAAGTGTCCTCCAACGGACACGTGCGACGGACCGTCTTTCCCACGACGGTCCGTCATGCACAACCGTTCTAGTTGTCAGAGACCCTGTTCCTAAGGGTCTCTCACTTTTCTATGTGTCCTCCAATGGACACATGCGACAGACCGTCATTCCCATGACGGTTCGTCCTGCACATACCGTCATGACGGTCAGAGACCCTATTCCTAAGGGTCTCTCACTTTTTCTAAGTGTCCTCCAACGGACATCTATGACGGACCATCATACCCTCGACGGTCCGTCCTACATAACCGTCATGACGGTCAGAGACCCCTCTCCTAGGGTCTCCATACTTTTTTCTAAGTGTCCCATGACGGACATTGACGACGGACCATCATAATCATAACGGTCCGTCCTGCACTATCCATCATACTTGTCAGAGACTTTCCTTTAGGGGTCTCCACATAAACATAGTTTAAAGTAATACATGACGGACCCCATGACAGTCCATCGTACTCACGATGAGCCGTCACCTGGTCCGTCGTGTTTCACTGTTACTATAGAAATGTCATTACATCTTAACTCTTTTATTTATTTTGTGTGGTTTTTCTAGTCTTGTTTGCTCCTTCTAGTACTAATATTGATTCTTTACAGGTACTATCTATTATGTCACCAAAACAAGATCGAGTCTACGCACGCGGGCGATCGAAGTATGTCGCCCCGTCTACCCGCCTGGTCATTGTCTCTGATGATGAGAGTGACTCCGAGTATGTTCCCCCAGGCACTTCCACCCCATCCCGAGCTGCACGTGCTGCCTGGGCCACAACCAAAAAGGTGACGTCCAGCGTAGTCACTGCCTCCAAGTCTGATGAGGAGCGCACACTGACCGGCACACCTTCTGGGTCAGCTACTAATGAAGAAGGAGAGTCTGGCTCCTTAGGAGTTTCGTGGTCGGAGGAAGCCTTCGGATCTGCTGAGGTCCCTGCACCCGCCACCGCTGTACAGTCTGATGAGGCTGACAGTTCGGAATCCACACCCGTTTCACCGACTCGTGCTCTCACCTTGGTTGCCGACCAGCCCAACCAGTGGTATGTCGACGGGAAGTATCAAGTCTACTCCGACGCAAAGGTTCTGAATGACAAAGGAGTCATGACACGGACACTTAAATTGGAGCAGAGGGTCCTTACGAGAAGTATCCCGACTATGCCAGAGATCTACAATCTCTTCACCCGACATTGATTGGAGTGGACAGCGCGTTCGTTGGGACGTTATAGTGAAGAGTTGGTCAGAGAGTTCTACGCCTCTTACGTGGCTACTCTTAGATCACAGATTGATAGGCGGGCTGCCCCCGCCAATAGGCCCCACTGGAGCATGTCCGAGTACATAGCATTCAGGTTGACATCTCCCTGCCTGCCATCCGCAGGTATCTATACGGTGAGGATGTTGATGCCAACCGGACTCTCACCGCCGAGTTTGACTACCGGTGGCAAATTCTCAAAGATGGCAAATTCCTACGTGAGCCATCGCTGAGAGAGACCACCAAGAGGTGGATGGCCCTGCACTTGTCCGTTGATGGAGAGGGTGCTGACTGGGTGATCGAGCCGAAAGGAGCCATCAAGAAGGCTAACCTGACCTTCACGGCAAAGTTTTTGTGGTTGATTAACCGCCACTGCCTTTCCCCCACAGCCGCTGATAATATAGTCACATGGGATCAAGCAGTACTGATGGCGGAGATGATAGCCGGGTTTGAGGTGGATTTTGCTTGGCTTGTACAGGACGTCAGCAAGAGAGGGCTTTAAAGGTCACAACTACTTACCCTTTCCCGTGCATGATATTTTCGCTATGCATGTCCGCAGGTGTGCCTATATGGCACGTTGATCAGCTCAAGACCCCGCTGGGCACTGTTGATATCGACCTCATCAGGGATGAGGCCAATGAGTTGGCTCCACGCAGAGGGCCCCGTCCAGAGTTGCCTCCACTTGGTGACAATCTGGCTGATACGGTAGCACAGGCCCGCACAGCTACACAGGCGGCTTCAACTGACACTACCCCAATCGAGTCTATCCCGGGTAGTAGCACTGCCCCGAGCTCCTCTCGCTCAGCCCCTTTCCCCGCTTGGTCCTGCTTGCTAGGGTCCAAAAATTAGAGGCATAGATGGCTACACTTCTGCATCACATCCAGGCTTGGATGCATAGGTCTATTGCTGAGGCAGAAGATCGCTTGGAGCGGAGAATGGTCTAGCACACAGAGCGGAAGATCGCTGAGGTTCATCAGCGCTTGGACGCTTTTAAGTTACAGGTGTTAGCCAGAACATCTCCTCAGGTGTATGTGTCGACCCTTCAGGCTGCGATCGACAGTCTTCGCACAGACCCTCGATATGATCTTAGAGGCTAGGGTGCCTTAGTCTGAGGCCCCTTCTAGAGAGCCTGGTGAAGACATAGTGATGGCGGCCTTATTCGCCACTTCTGAGATTCCACCACCTCCCCCTTGAGAGCATGCCAAGAGGCGTAGGGGTTGAGAGGAGGATGAGTCTCGAGCACGGAAGAAGGAGCACCGTGAGATGGAGGCTGCGAGGAGAGCCTCGCTTGCTGATGAGGAGGCGCGTCAGATGAGGGCATTGAGTTAGTTGCTGGGGCATCTAGCTCTAAAAATGTGGAGATAGCGGGAGGCACTGCTGATAGTGCTGTTGATGCTGTGGACACTACTGAGGGTGTCCAGATTACAGAGGTAGTGGGTTCCGGGGAACCGGACCCACCAGCTTGTTGATCGTCGATGCTTTGCGCCCCAGGTTTGCTTCACCTACCACTCTTGTATTCAATTTTTGTTATGCATTGGGGAAAACAATTGCATGTCTTCTTGTTGGGGGTGGGGTAAATGGAAAGTGAGTGCTAGGGTGAAGTCTGAGTAGCCCAATTCACTATCCTCTTTTGGGGTTTTCTTGCCTGTATTCTTTTTCCCTAAGAGACTGATTATTTTTTCTGTTGAATCGGCATGTCTATATTTTGTGTACATATTTTAATTCTGAAGCATGACGGCTAAAATGATATCCTGATAAAATGAAAATAATGCATGACTAGGCATAGTAATTGTTAAATGTGTGGCTAAGCATGACATAGAGGTACACCACTGCATGACCCTAAGTCTAAAATTCAAACTAGGTGTCTGATAATCTGGTAGAGTAATGAGATGTCAAGTGAGTGTGAGGAAGATTTGAATAGTCCACTATTTGTACTGAGCTAGAACTTGCCTAGTTAGTCCTGCTAAAAGTAAGTTGTAATAGACAATTAGGAAAGGATCATAGGACCTTGTTCAATAGAGCCCATTTTTAGCCTAAATAAAAGAAAACCAAATGAAATTAATCCTTCTTCGATCCAAATGATTTGAGCTTAAACTAGACCTTTCTTTTCAACCCAACTGATCTTTTCTGAGAATAATGTGTTGGCCCTGGTCCCTCCTTGGACATGTGTACCTCAGCTTATGCCAAAAGCATAAGTTGAGGGTGGCTAATGCAGTAAACAACCCTTTTTATGGCCCTGACCCAACTTTGGGTATTGTGTACTTTGACTCATGGCAAAGCCATGAGTTGAGGGTGGCTATTATGAGGAATGCTCTGGAAAGTGGGGTTGAAACAACAAAGAGAGAGAAAGAACAAAAGTAAAGTGACTCAAGAATCAGTTGAAAGAAAAGTGAAAAAAATACAAGAAATACAAGCAAGAAAAAAGAGAGTCACATACACAAATGAAGAAAGAAAGGAAAATAGCAAGGTGAAAGAATATGAGAAACTGGGCGAGATAAAATAATAAAAAGTGGTATGTTTAGCCGATATGTCAAGGAGGGTAAAAAAAAGTCACTAAACGATATCTAAATATACCCTACCTGACCCTGGGCCTATGTTACGAGCTAAGAAAGTCCTATCGTGATCCTAAGAGTTGTATAGCGAACTTAAAGCAGTGAAAATAAGGGCAAGTTTATGGCAATATGTATGAGTGAGTGTGAATTTGTTCTGAGAGTGAGTGTTGAAAAGTAATCCTTATACTCAAACTGAAATCATTGTGTGTAAAATGAGGATTTTGTTTTGAAGTGAGGACACTAGTTGCAATACCGGAAATATTAGCACCTCGGTGAGAAAATGAAGAGGATAGGTGTTAGTGCATGATGAGTTTGTGTCATAGTCTGATTCCATATAATTCAAGCCTATAGTGATAGCATGCATAAATATGATGACATTGATCGGGATTTAGAGCCAAATGATTGCGAAGGATAAAACATGGATACTATTGTA
The DNA here is from genome assembly GCF_001406875.1 of Solanum pennellii. Classification (NCBI taxonomy): domain Eukaryota; kingdom Viridiplantae; phylum Streptophyta; class Magnoliopsida; order Solanales; family Solanaceae; genus Solanum; species Solanum pennellii. The sequence goes on along the minus strand of NC_028642.1, from coordinate 18,494,963 downwards.
CAAAGATTTTGTATAGAGTCATAGTGCGTCGCTTGAGGACAAACAACGAATTTAAGTTGAGGGTGGTGATATACCGTGGTTTCACGGTATTTTTAATACTTTTTCCTTAAGTTTAGTGTGTCCAAAAGCCTTTTTGTACTAATTTTTATGTAAGTTTCTCTTTATTTGCAGGAAATTTGTCTAAAAGATGAATGTGGAGGTTTTTGAGCGAGGAATACAAAAAAGTACCACCTACGGAGCTTATGATGGTTCGTCGTGACAGTGACAGTCCGTAGGTGGCATCATAGTGCAGCTGCTGAAGGAAGAAAAGGGAAGTCTGACCAAGTGTGGGGTTACAGAGTGCGTGACGTACCGTCGTATCCATGACGGTCCGTCCTGCTGGTTTGTCATGAAGATCAGAGAAGTAGTCCTAGTACCCAATTTTCAAGAGTTCAAGTGTTATGGAACGGAGACCCCCGACGGACCGTTGTGCCTGTGACGATCTGTCATACCTTCCGTCGAGGGTGATGAAGAGAGAAACAGAAGAAATTGCACAAGTATGGGATGACGGAGTCCATGACGGCCCGTCGTGACCACGACGATCCGTCGCGAGGTCCGTCGACCCAGCCGCGTTTACATATTTCCAGCAAATAGAGTCCTTATTTAATTAGGTTTTTATTTTTTATAAATAGTTTGAAAAACCTCATTTTTGGGGTTAGACTCTTGATTATTTTTAGACTCTTTGTTAGACTCTTGGTTATTTTGAGCTTCTTTTGTGGATTAGACTTGGTGATTATTATTACACTTTTGGAGAATCTTTAGCCTTCAATTAACTGCAGTAATTGATTGTTGGTGATTTTTGTTGATTAATCAAGTGAAATTTTGGATTTTACTCTTTCTCATTGAAGTAAGTGCATGAATTCTTATATCATATATTTGAATATTGTGATTATGACTATGTTTAACTAAACTCCATAACTAGGGTGTGGGAACCATAGGAGAATAACGAGGTAAAACATAACTAAAATAACAATTCTAGAATAGTGTTTTGCATGTATTGATAATTCTTTCGCTTAGAAGTCTTTCTAACGGATGACCAACGTTAGAACTCGCCTTAATGCTACTTTCCGTACCAAGGAGGTAGATAATAGGAAAAGAATTATCAACATAGATTTAGTGTATACTATCTAATAGGCTAGTATTGATTTGTACGAGGTAATAACTTAGTCAAATATCGAATACGATGCTTAATATGAGGTAAAGGTAAGGGTTAGTATAGCAACACACGTAGCCGGACCAAGGTGCGGAGTGAAATTTTCTTGATGCCGGACCAAGGATTTAGAAATACATAACTTATCACTTTGCATGCAAGATACTAGGAAAGAATTGTTATAGTTAGAATTATCAAGTTATGAACCTGTGGGGAACACGTAAACCGTAGTTACTTTGATTAATTGATTAAACTCCAATATTTGAAGCTGTTAGTTGTCTCCTTTAATTTAGCTAGTTGTTTTCATTCATTTAGAAGTAAAAAAAACCCCTTTTTATTGTCTTTTCTTTCCAAGGAAATAATTGACTAAATAGTAGTAATAATAGATTCAAGTTAAGTCTGAACTATTTTCCTCGTGGGAACGATCCCAACCCCATTAGTTGGGTTCTTTACCTGATACGACCGCTTTACTTCTTATTTGAGAAGTAAGTTTGAGCGTATCAACGGCCCGTCGCGACCACGACGGTTCGTCACGAGGTCCGTCGACCCAGCCGCGTTTTGTCAGATTTTCAGTAATTAGAGTCCTTCTTTTATTAGGTTTTTGTTTTTTATAAATAGTTCAAAAAACCTCCTTTTGAGGGTTGGACTCTTCGTTGGTTAGACTCTTTGTTGGTTGAACTCTTTGATAGTGGACTCTTTGATCATTAGACTCTTGGATAATAGACTTTTTGATTGTTACACTTTTCTGGAATTGATTGTTGGTGATTTTGTTGATTAATCAAGTAAATTTATGGATTTTATTCTTTATCATCAAAGTAAGTGCATGAATTCTTATATTATATATATGAATATTGTGATTATGACTATGGGTAACTAAACTCCATAACTAGGGTTGTGGGAACCATGGGTGAAAAATGAGGTAAAAATCGAACTAAAATAACAATTCGACA
>NC_028642.1:18441308-18491602 GCF_001406875.1 Solanum pennellii | reverse complement strand
AAGGGTTAGTATAGCAACACACGTAGCCGGACCAAGGTGCGGAGTGAAATTTTCTAGATGCCGGACCATGGATTTAGAAATACATAACTTATCACTTTGCATGCAAGGTACTAGGAAAGAATTGTTATAGTTAGAATTATCAAGTTAGGAACCTGTGGGGAACACTTAAACCCTAGTTACTTTTATTAATTGATTAAACTCCAAGATTTGAATCTGTTAGTTGTTTACTTTAATTTAGTTAGTTATTTTCATTAATTTAGAAATAAAAACTCCCCTTTTATTGTTTTTGTTTTCTAAGGAAATAATTGACTAAATAATAGTAATAATAGATTAAAGTTAAGTCTGAACTATTTTCCTCGTGGGAACGATCCCAACCTCATTAGTTGGGTTCTTTACTTGATACGACCGCTTTACTTCTTATTGAGAAGTAAGTTTGAGCGTATCAGTAAGATATACGTAACATTGCAAACTAAAAAACATTTAAGTAATTATCTCCAAACTTAATGAGATTCTGTAAGTTCCCCCTCCAATGAAATTGTTATTGGGTTCAACGGACATAGAGAAGTTAAAATAAAGAAATAAAATCTACGTCAATAATTAATGAGGAAAGAAATATATTTTTGCAGATGGTCTTTTTTGTTGGGGTTTTCTTAACTTTAATATACAAAGATTCGTTTTACGCACTTTAACGCTCTTTTGTGAGCAAGCCCACTCTCTAATACATGAATTGAGATCACCTAGCATAATCACTTATTTACACAAGTCTTCATCAAGAGTTGTATATATCCTGCGTATTAAGAATATGAATGTTTCCTCCTTAAGGTGGGAATCTTTGTAGAAAAGAAGTTAAAATGAACATTGGTGATGAAAATTACTTAATCAGTCTAATACAGGGCCCTTTAACAAATACTTCCTACAAGATTAAATTTTTGATCAGCATGTCACAATTGAGCACCTATTTCATTCCATCTCTATTATGGGAAATGACACATAAATAGAGTAAACACTATCAATGAATAGAAATGATATCTAAGTAAATATATAAAGATATTGGTTTTATATAGAACGCCACTGAAACATCTGGTTCCATGAGCTATCCCGGCATCATGATGTCTTCCGATCAACATATCTCCAAGATTGTGGTGCAACAGTAACACCCGGTGCAGAGGCTTTTGCATTTCCTTCCACATTACTTGATGGTCAAAATTACTTAGGCAAGACTGTGGCACTAGTTGTATGAGGTGAATACTTTAGAACCACACCATAAATACACGCCGGACCATCAACTTTCAGAACCTTGCTGATGAAGTCTGAAGGTGGCACCAAGAACATGTGAGTTCCATCAGAAAGCTTTGCAACTTCAACACGATCTTTTGCACTCAAGTACCTCAAAAACTCTGCATATGAGGCATACTCTTTATGATCAGTATCAGGCAGGAAGAAAAAAATGTTGAACCCTATAGCAGCATCTGAATAGTGTTTGGTTAACTTGTCTAACCCCGTTCCGGCAGTGCAGTTGACTATATCAGGGCTGGAAAAAGAAAAACGATGTATTTAACTTATATAGTAATTTTTCTAATCCAAAAAAAAAGATGAAACATTTATATATATTGTATTCTAACATCTTTTCTTGACACAATATAGATTAGAAAAAAGTCCACAGACCACCATTTCAGCAAAAAATTCTCTAGAAAGATGATAATAAGAGTCTAATAAATTTGTTAAATCAAAAAAGAAATCATAAATAATAAGCAACAAGGGAAGCATAAGTTATACTTACAGCACACATATTACACTTTCCCCAGTAGGAACACAAACAGCCCGACACACTGATGTTCCTTTCCTGGCAATAATGCCATTCCATATATAGTGTTGTCCAGGACTAATTGTAATAGGAGCACTTGGGGCCAAGATAGGCGGATTTTGGGCCATGGTCTGTGCTGGTGGAAATGGATAATAATATTCAATTGTGATTCTGGGATCATTGAAAAGCTTACCCTGCAAGCCTTCTCTAGCACGTTGGGCTTCCTCCACACTTCTAAACTCAACCAATGAGAAATTCTTATCATTAAAAGTTTTTATTCTGTTAATCTCACCCAGAAGAATCATAGCATTATGTATCATGTTGTTATCCGCATGAACCGTGGGAGGATAACTTATACACAATACTTTACTAGGCAACTGCATGCACAAAAGAAGAAGAAGAAGATAGAATTAACAAAATTGCATTGTTTGTCTAAAATTTTCAAATACAAAAGTAGCATTACATACATCATGAGAGTGGTCGATGCTCCTATTGGGATAGTGTCCATCTTTAAACTCCGGTTCTTGCTCCTGCAACATTTAAGATCATACGCACTAATCATAATATACCTTTTTTTAGATCTATATATCCTATTCTTCAATTATAGGTAATGTGATTTTTCACAAGCCTAGCTAAACAACTCTTCAACTAAAATTAGTGTTTCTTGTACAACTACACGACTATATGATTAATTTTTTGGTAAATATAAAAATAGGTTTCTATTATACTAACACAAATATCTAGTAACTTAAGTTATTTGTTATACGCACATGGTATATATGCATACATGATATCATAAAGATTGATTTATTTCTTAAAAACCAAAATATTTCTCAGTCAGTCAGTCCTCCATGATACCCAAAATTGTTTATATTATATACCAACAAAGTATGAGGATTCCATATTCCTTGAAAAGAAGAAATTATAAGAAATATTCAACAAAGAGATTTAAGCTTAAATTTGATATTTTAATTTTTATATATTTTTTAGTAAAAATTTTTGTAAAAAATAATTGCAAAATAGAGTCATACATTAGATGTGTGTTTTGTTTTCATTTGCAAAAGAGAAAAATAGAAACTGTAAAAAATATTAAGAAAATTACATAAAATAACAAACTATTAATTAAAATCAAATGTTATAACCACAGTTTCATTTTATTCTAATATGTAGCAAACATTTTGTCATTAGCCTCTCTCCCCAATTATCTCGCTCGCCACTCTCTCTTACGCCTCTCTCACTTTATACTAACATAAATGTATAAATTGTGTTTGTATTTGTATAAAGTGAGATAAATATGTTTATCGTTTCGTTCGCCTCATTCCTCAGATATCTCGCTCGTCACTCTCCTGATCTCGCTCACCTCTCTCTCACACACATACTCACTTTATACAAAGACAAATGTATAAATTGTGTTTGTATTTGTATAAAGCGAGAACAGTATATACAAATACATATTTTTTTCATCTTATACACGTATAATTATACAATGCAGATTTTCTCCTGCCTAGTTCTCTTTTATCTTTCTCTCTTTTTCGCTTTATACAAACATAGATATTACAAAAAAAAAACCTTCTTATTTGCATATTTATTCCAAATATATACTTATACAATTGATTCTTTTTGTATAAGTATATCGAAATATACATATTAATAATCATAGCAAACATAATTTGATATGAAGCGCAATTATGCAAACTATAACTATAGGATACAAATATGATTTTTATGTTTTCTAAACCTAAAATTTCTCAATATTATTTATTATTAATTTTAGATTTTAAAAATAATATATCACTTTTGTATTCTTTTGCTAATTTTTTTAATTTATTCTTTTAATAAAAGATATTAATCCTATGTAGTACTAACGTGGTAGATTGATAGACTATTATATACTGCCAATGTAGCTTAGAAAGCTCATTCATATTTGTGGTCATGTGCGAAAAAAGAAGGCATAATAGTTACTTAAACCCAATTTAAAATTTGTGAAAACTATCAAATTAGACTAGTTTGCATACTTAATTCAAACTATAGAACCATGTTAACAACCTAATCTTACTTCTTTTTTTTTTGATATCAACCAAAGGACAGGTGACAGCACTACAAAAGACTCAAACAACTTCCAAGGAATGAAATAGAAATGTTTCAAAGAGAAAGGAGCATTACATGTTGCCTTGTGAAGCCAACATTCCTAGAATGAGAGTAGTTCCTCACAAAATCTTGAGGCATAATTAGAGGGTTAGGATGACCAATGCTCCTACTGGAATAGTGCCCTTGCTCCTAAAAGATTTAAGATAACACAATATTATTGCAGACATGCACCATAAAAATATCTCAAAAGTTGTGCTAGAAGGAAATAATCATTCCATTAAATACGCTTCAATCCAAAATACTTGTGTTCCGACTATACAAGTCTTTTGAAGGAATATATCATACTAGTTACAAAGGAATTCATACTCAGATTTACAAAAACAATAATTATTTCATATACATCTTTTTCTATTTTGAAGCATACTTATTTTATCGTAAATCTCGTTTGGACAATTTTGTTATATTTTTTTATATTGAGAGTGCGGAGAAAGGCAAGGAATTTCTCTAGATAATTGGAAAGTAAAACATTGACAATTTCACTAATAAAACACAACAAATAATTATGATGAAACAATAAAAAAACATACAAATCAAACAACAAAGAAACATAAATAAGAAAAACACAAACCGGCTTAGCGAATTCGATCCTTAAAGCATTGCCATGAAAGAAGGATCCTTGGAGTGCGTCTTTAGCCTCCTTGGAGTCGTGGATGTTTCTAAATAAGACAAATCCATACCCGCGAGAGTTACATCTAGTTATGCTATTCACTGGGCCAAAGTTCTGGAACAACGATACTAGATCTTCATCGGTTATGTCAGGGGCAAGATTACCCACCCATAAACTCTTCGATGGTGCTTCTCCCGGCGCCATTAAAAAACCCTAGATAACTATTCAACAAAAATAAAACAATCAAACTAAGATTTGGGCAAAAATGAGAATAGAGAGAAAAAGAATTATTGAATTGTAGTGGAGAAAAAAAGGCAATTAAGTAAATGATATTTTTCTAAATGGTGTTTCCTTCTTTAGGTTTGCATATCTTAAGGAGGGGCAAAATGGTAACTTTATAGAATTCCAAAAAAATGATGTTCAGGGTCATTACAACTCTGCATGGATCATGCTGAACTACATCGTTATTGATCCTTACCCTTGTTCTTGAGCATTTTTCTCTCTTCCATTCCCGTAAGATGCCTCTAGAGTCTTCATTTAACGACACCTTGCATAGAAATTTAGCCCACCACATTTGTGGCAATTGTGTCCCTTTATGGACTGCACTTTCCTCTTATCATAGCTCTGGCATCCAAACTTTTTACCATCATACTTGTAGGTGTCATTATTTTTGAGATTGGATTGTTTCTCCTTTTTTTTGCTACGATCTTCTCCACCTTTGTCATGACTACTTCTCATCTCTTTTCCATAGAATTTGTCATTCTTTTCATTCCTAAAGTATGTTAAAGCTTCGGCATGCTTGATGGATTCATCAACAGTCCTAACCTGTCGACATTCCAACTCAATCTTGACACAATTTTACAGCCCATCCATGAAGTGGAACATCATATATTCATAAGTGAGGTTGGGAATCTGAAGCATTAGGGTGGTGAACTCTTTTGCATATGCTCATATTTTTCCAGTATTCTCAACTCCCTAAAATTGTGTTTTGCTTTATAGATGACGTTATTAGGAAAGAAGGTTTTCTTGGACTCGACTCAAAGTGTCTCCCATGTGTTGATGTTACAAACCCCCTTCATTAATAACTTCCACCATAACATGACCATCTCTGATAGGTACAACATAGTTGTGTTAATCTTGTTTTCATCGTTGTTCACTTTATTAGACTTGAAGTAATTCTCCAAGTGCCTAACGAAATTCTCCAACCTCTTGTGCGCCACAAGCACCTTTGAATACCAAAGTCTTTGGAGTGTTAATCTTGGTCTCGCAAACCTTCTAGCTTTAATTTCTCCATGAGCACTGCCATCTCAGCTTTCACGGTTTCAATTATGCTTAATGCATCCACAAGCCGACACTCAAGGGAAGTGATGGTCTCCTTCATCTGTAATTCCCCATTTTTACACCCCCTCCAACACTTCTAGTATATTGACTTTCTGTCACAACTGTAGAGCACCCCCTAGTCGTAACACGGTGTACTCGACCTCTCGGAGGTATTATACAAGCCCTTAGAAGTCATTCATCGCATTGTCATAAAATAGTGCGAAAACTTAAACCTTTTTCATTATATAACACAAGACTAAAAGTCATCTCATTTAAAAACCATTAATACAAAGTTAGGATACTAAGTCTCATCTTGCCATCTTAGACACGACTTGAATATAATAGAGACACGGCCCTTATAATACAAAGGAACATTACTAGTCTATTACATGAACTTAAAGAAACTCTTAACAGAAATGTCCTTGAATCATTAAGGACACACCCGAACTTGGGAACATTAATCCAAACTCTTCATTGTATTAAAGGTCCTTTAGACACCACCACCTACACTTGGTGTAGAAATATGAAGAAAATGGTATTAGTACAAGAAAGCACTGAGTATGATAACCATGCAAAAACATGCTTTAAAGAGGAAATTTAGTTGGAAACTAGACAACATTTCATTTTATAGAAACTGCATGAACATTCATCCTATAAACACAATCTTGTTTACATACATCGTAATAGTCTTGGATATCACTCACAACACATAGACTAATTTATCACATTTAAGACACATTCAGTATCTCCAATACATTACCTTTCCTTTTACCTCAATTCCTTACCTCAAGCAACCCTTAAGTAATACTTAGTAAAATGTATGAATAGTGTCTCATTCCACCATTTATACTAAAGTATCACCTTAATGTCACCAAGGGTGAACATTCATTCAAACTTCATCAATTTAACCACATACATTCATAAGGGCACAACTATATCATAAACATAACCTTCACATAAGAACCATCACCTAAGACAACCCCAAGTCACACTAGTGCAATGTGCAAGTATCATCCCATAATACTATTAACACCAAGTGTTCCTATAAAGTCACCCTAAACTAGGCACATCATATTCAACAAGTCACAACTTATTCATTTAACTTTAAACATAAGACTAACATACTTCATTAATTTTATATAAGAACTCATTCATTTATTACATCTTAGTCATAGACCATTTAGTCTTTATGCACATTCCAAGAACATTATACAAGTCCATACTATAAGTAACATCATGATAAAACCATAAACAATATTACATATTTAGAGTTCATTTCATAAATACATCACAAGACCTTACTCATAACCCCAATCCAAGTCCACTAGTGCAATGTGTATGTGAAGTCCCATAACCCCACACAAACCAAGAAAACCAACAAGCAGGTCGCAAGCATTGTCCTGTACCTCATACATCATCATAACAAGTATAGCCAACAACATGCATACTAAGTGAGACCAACCTCATGTATATCAAATGAAAACAAATCATGCATATTATTCATAACAAGTATATTAACACCATAATGCCATTCATAATATATATATATATATACACACACATACATACATAAAGAACCCACCCTAGAATTCCTCTCAAGAGCCACTTATGCAATATATAGGTAAATTCTCATTCCCTTACCTACACTAACTAACATCTCTTAAGTAGTCCTAGTTAGTGTTCATCTTCTTACTTTCATCTGTTCATTTTAGCATTCAGAAAACTTTTCCATAACTGACATAGACCATGTGAGCTACATAGAATCCGGTGTCAACCCCTGACACCGGAAAGAGCGTGCCCTACTTTCCAAGGTAGGGAATAAACATTCATAATAGCATCTAGGTGGATCCACTAGCTAAGGTTTCTATGTGGGCACATAGTCAAGGAATTAGGATGTTGTTACAAGAAACTTTCTTTATGCTAATTATCATTGTAGTTTCCACCTCATGAGAATATCAGGTGAACCTCCTTGCTTTGTGAAGGAACACCTCTCATTGTCAAGTTCACTCGGTGTTAAGCTAAATTTCCTTTTTGAAGATCCTTTAAGTATTTCCTAAACATTAAGTCACAATATATGCCATAGGGGCTTAACCCCTCATATAACATGTACATAGCTCATAGTTTATATGATGATAATGTGCTTTCATAAAAACCAACTTCATGTCAGAATTACTTTCACATAATCATAACATTCATAACATAGTCTTGTTTAGAGTACAGTTGAGGAAACCTTTCAAGAGACTCTCATTCACTAGATTATCATTAACCTTCTTCATTCATACATTCATGTGCGTGTATGTATGAGAAAGTCTTTCACATAAACACTTTTAGAAAACGCATATTCATGTTTTACTAGTCATATACTTTTCATGCATAATAAGATATAAAGATGCATATAAGAATTATACTTTTAATCAACACCCTAAATATATCATACTCATAGTTATGCATGGGTGTGTGTGTACATATTGGTCCTCATAATGTCATAATAGAAACAACATTGGTATTGAGGGAACTTCCTTCAAAGGATCACAACATATTTAAAATATCCCCAAGTCATGAACAACTCATATATAGAGCATTTAGGGATTCTAGTCCACACACCCACCCTTTATCATAGGAGACATAGACTCATTCCAAACTTGAAGATATAACTCCCAACATGTATATAATCACACATTCACATAGGGGTCACATAGGTATGGGTAATTTCACAATATTACTTAACATAATCAATCATGTATACCACACCTTATCCTTAAAATTATCATTCACATTATACTCCTCATCATCAACACACTTGAAACATCATGCTAGCATTGAGCATTTCATACATAACCTTCATGGCACATCTTCATACTCATGTTCATCATAATAACAATTCACTTTAAATTTATTGCCCTCAACTCAAATACATGATCACCATATGTATATATAGACAAGAATTAAACACATCCACCATAATTGGATCAAACCATGCAAGATCAATTTCAATACCATAGACAAGAAGTTAGGTCAACTTACCAATTATCCAAGCCATGATAAACATAGATCCATTCTCAACAATTCATAATCAATAGGTAAATATAGCAATATCATTCAATAATACATCATAATTTAATGCTTAATTCAATTAACATACAATCAAGCTCACAACACCCACTTTATAGGCTAAATCATGGGTTCTTCAAGGAATTTCATTGACAATCATCTTTAAACCCTTGACTAAACATTAATTTATATTTATGATGTCTTTGAAAATAATTTGACGATGAATCCATACTTAGATTTGAAATTGAGAAATTTGATCATAGAAACTCTTTGGAAAACCTTTGGTAGAACTCCTTGAATGAAAGGTTATCCAAGGATTATGTAACACCTCTAAAAGAAATTAGGTGAAATTAGATACTAATACTTGTGTCATGATGTTTTAAAGTCCTAAAACTTTTTATAATAATGTTTTGAGGCAGTGTCTAAAGTTTGGTGAAGTTTGGATGTAAAACGTCCAAGAACTGCCATGACGTTAGAACGGTTTGCCTTGAAGCGTTCTTGTGTATCTTAGTGTGTTTCATTAAGTTTTATGTGTTTGTTTTGGATTAAATTGATGTGATGGGTCTTTAACATGTGTACGACTATATTTTGGTTGGAAACGTATGGGCATAACTCCCCAAGGACCAACCAACGGGTCCTTGAGGAGGACCCAACTCGTAGCCAAAAGTTGTCAAAACAAGCCTCAACTACGAGAGGCAGTCGAAGCCTAGTAGGCTGGTCACATGTGTACGAATATATTTTGGTTGGAAACGTATGGGCAAAAATCCCCAAGGACCAACCAACAGGTCCTTGAGGAGGACCCAACTCCTAGCCAAAAGTTGTCAAAACAAGCCTCACCTACGGAAGGCAGTCGAAGCCTAGTAGGCTGATCGGTGGCGTAGGTTGACACTTAAACTTGGGATCTTGTGCTCCCATTTGTCCAGTCTCTGACCCAAACCATGGACCAATAGGACGGTCCGTTGGTTGGGCTACGGGGCATCAATGGGTGGCCGTAAATGAGACATGCAATTTTCAGCACGGTCTCGACCAGCCCAAGGCTATTTTGGGGTTTTCACCTCCTAAAATTAGTTGGTCGGTTTATTGAGTTCATTTAGGTTTTTAAATAGTTTTATAAGTCTAGAACCCCAATTCAAGTCATTATTCAAAATCAAAGCCCCAAGACCCCTACAGAACTCTCTAGAATTCCATTGAAGATTGAAGGGAGATTGAAGCTTAAAGGTTGATTTATCCATCAAATCTTCTCAATTTTCGTGGTCTAGCATCAATTAAGGTATGATTTTCATCCTTGAATTTTTTTAGCCAAATTTCAAAGTGGTTTTCCAAGACTTTTCTCAAAAGATGAACTTCTAACTTGTGATCTAGCCATGGGTTCTTGCATAAAACATTTTGAATCATTGTATTATGAATGAATTGATGTTAGTTTGATGATTTTTACAAAAAATTCCTATGAATACATGAAAATCACAAATTCCATATTTTGACTATGTTATGAGTTGATTGATCATGTCTCTGTACTATTGAATTCTTATGTAATTTACTTTGGGCTATTGAATTATGAAAAAGATTATGTTAGAATCATTTGTAGGCTGTCCTAAATTGATGAATTCATATTGAATTATTTTGGATTCATTGTATATTATGATTATTGGATTGAATTGGTGATCATGGTCATTGGTAAAGGCCTTTGAGTATTGTGTTGGATGATTTGGATATGGTTTGAAGTTGAGATTGGATTAGTGGTATGCTTCCCTAACTCTCTCTATTTTATATTCTATTAGTCTTTAATTAGGATTATGATTGGTATGGTCCACTAATGGTTGCGGTGCTTATGTGTTATACTTGTGAATTATGTGTCCTTGTCGGCATTACTTTATGAATTGTGAAACAATGTGGCCTCGTCGGCGTTACATTATGAATTATGATATTATCATGTTATAAATTGATTATGTGAGTAATATTAAGGTCTTTATGACTATTATGTATATGTGAAGTCAAAGCATGATTTCTCCTAGTTTATGATATCTGTCTCTAGTAGGCTATGGTGGAGTCCTTATGTGTATTGCTTGATATTTAAGTATGATGCTTCTTGATGACTTGTATGAGATTTGTGATGGTTTATGTTGATGATTCTATAGATATGTGTTGGGTGACTTACTAGTATACTTAGTTGACATTATGTTCTACATGAATGATATTGTACATGTGATAAGATGATAACAAAGTGTGTCTTGTTTAGGAAGACCTATGTTCGTTACTTGATACATGAAGAACATGAATATGAATCCTTGACTTAGTAGGTTAGAACACCCTTTGTCATGAATGTATATGTATGAATGGAATAAGATCTTGAATATAGCAAAGAAGATCATTTATGTGGAACCATTTAGAATGAAGGTTATGATATCCTTGAAGTTGATATTCGTAATGGTATCCTTCTCGTGTGAATGGTGGACTTCGGGTTGATTGGATGGAATGGCATGAAATCATCCTCAGGAAAATCATTGAGTTATCCTTTTAACGATTGAAATGCAACCCTAGGGGACCTATTCGGTAAGGTGTAATATGATTTGGTTATGAACAAGATATGGAATATCTTCATATGCTCATTTATTGAATTAGTCTATGAGAACAAAGGCTAGAACCGAGTGAGTATGTCTTGGGGAGTTTATCTAAATAATATTACATTAGAGAACAAGAAACCCTTCATATTCCTTAACCATGTGCCTACATGGGTTGGTCCGAGTTCTACCATTGGCAATTAGAACGCCTTTTATCGAAGTAGGGTTGACCCCGGGTTCCATTCTTAGATACTATGGTCTATGTCGGTTATGGTGCATTCTCATTATGTCGGATAGATGTTAGTGTTGGATAACTTTTATGAACTTTAGGTAGTGGAATGGGACGCTATCTAGACATTGCACAATTAGGCTTTGAAGATGTTATTATGTGAATCCCTAGGTCTTCTCCAAGACCATTATGTGATGTCCTTACATATTGAATGTCTCTTAAATAAGTAAATGAACATAATGACTTAAGTGAAGGTATGTTAATGAAAAGGCAAGTATCTAGAGTAGCTTTGAGGATAGCTTAGGTAGGCTTGAAGAGGGAGTATGGGCGTTCTCTTCTTTTCTTACTTAGGTGAGTCTTAGAGTAATTCTAGGTAATGAGTTTGATTAATGAAATGGGAATAATCTTATCTTAGGTAGTCTAAAGGATACCTTTGGTGTGTGTTAAGGGATTGTGTGGGCGGTCAATTCATAACTCACTCAAGTGAACCTTAGAATCACCTTTGTTAAGAGCGTCTCATGGTTATGTGTTTTGATGTATTCTTGATGGTATTTTATGATATGTGAGTTATATGTGAAGTTGGTATGATATGTGCTTTTCTATATTATGACATGAAATATTTACTATAAAATATCATTTTTGATACAAATGTTCGTTTCTCATGTTTTATGCATTATGCCATACTTAGTACATGTATTGTACTAATTCCATACATTTTGTCTATTACTAAAGGCGTGGCTAGCAGGTGAGAGGTATCTTGAAGCAAGATTTGGAAACTAGGACTCTTTCAAGCACAGTTGCGGTATGTCCTCACTTGATTCGAGGACATAAATATCTTTAGATCTCTATTATTACATAAGTACTTTCATAGACTAAGTTATTTTGATTGTATGGGTCGTGTCCCAAGTATTCTTGAGTCTAAGCTTGGCGTATGATGAGACTTAGTAATTTCTATGGTTTTATATGAAAGATATTTTGAAATATTATTCGTGTGAAAACTTTTAAGTTTTCAATACTTTTCATACATGTATGCAATGAAGGATATCAAAGGGCTTTTACAAGACCTCTGAGAGGTCAAGTACGCCATGTTACAAATTTGAGAATACCATATCTTTTAGGGTGTACTTTTGAGGTTTGAAGAAGTTGGTATCATATTATAGGTTATGAAGTAGTATTTAGGAATTGAAAAGTCTCAAAAGACATGTCTAATAGAGTCTTTTTTATTGGTGTGATTTGTGACACATCCATGAGCGAGAGAATATAGGACGATAGATATTCCCATCTTTTCTACTCTTGTGTCGTGCCGTATAGTAAAAAGGTTATGAGTGTCCTTTGTAAATGATTTTCCTTGTGTTTATTGGAGATGACAACTAGGAGAATGGTCGCAAGAAGGTTGGAGGAAGGAGTGCAAGAAGAAGCTCCCCAAGGTGGACTAGCTCCACAAGGAGTTCAAGTTCCTTAAGAGTCTAAAGTGTCTCCCCAAGGTGATCAAGTACCTATTGGAGGTGAAGCTAATGATGTTCTGGTGGTTCCCCCGGACATGACTAATGGGGAGATAAGAGAGGCTTTACTTTCCCTAGCCCAAGCCATGAACACTTATGTGACTAGAGACATTGGGCCTAGGGTGAATGCTTTGAAGAGTACAATGACCTCTAGATTGAGAGACTTTGTAAGAATGAATCCTCCTATCTTTCTTGTCTCTAAGATGGGAGAGGATCCCCAAGAGTTTCTTGATGGTTTGTATAAGGTGCTGACTATCATGGGGATGACTTCTAGGGAGAAGGCGGATTTAGCTTCGTACTGATTGAGAGATGTTGCTCCAGTATGGTACACTCAATAGAAAGAAAATAGGCTGGTTGAGTCCGGTCCTATAGAGTGGGAAGAGTTTAAGGAAGCTTTCTTAGAAAATTACTTTCCCCGTGAGAGGAGGAGGGTGAAGGTTGAAGATTCATTAACTATAAGCAAGGTAATATGAGTCTTGAGGAGTATTCCCTGAAGATGACCATGTCTAGGTATGTTCCATCCTTGGTGTCTAACCCTAGGATGAGATGAGTAAGTCTGTGATCGGTGTTTCCGACCTTGTGAAATAAGAGTGTCGTACGACAATGCTCCACAGTAATATGAACCTTTTAGGATTATGGTGTATGATCATTTAATTGAAGAGTCCAAACTTAGTAGGATCTCAAGGAATTTGAAGAGGAGAAGATCCAATGAGAAAAATCAATATAGGTTTTAGAAGAGGGCCCCAAACCATGATGGACCTAGTCCTCCTAAGCTCACGGGTGAATGTGGTAGTAGTTCTCAAGGTGGTAAGCCTACTTGTGTTACATGTGGAAGATGCACTTTGGGAAGTCTCTAGTTGATACCAGAAGTTTCTTTGGTTGTGGTAAGGATGTACATGAAGTGAGGGTTTGTCCTAATTGTGCAACTAGAGGAAGAAAACCTAAGCAAGATCCTCCTAGTGTCCGGGAAGGTGATGTCCCAAGGAAGAATCGCAGCTTCTATGCACTCGCGATAAAGGATCAAAGGCGGTGATACGCTCAATTTATACTTCCCTAAATAAGTATAAGTGGTCATATAGGTTGGGGTCGATCCCACGAGAAAAATGGTTTAGACTTAACTTCAATCTACGATTATGTCTATTTAGTCAAGTTCTTTCCAAAAACAATTAATTAGAGGGGGGGTTGTGTAACAAAAATGTTTAATTATTTCTAAGTAAGACTAATCGCAAGTTTATAACTTTGGTGTTTATCAAGTGATGAGAGAAACTAGGTTGTAAGTGTTTCCCATAGGTTCATAACGTGGTAATCCTAGCTATAACAATTTTTTGTTAGTGTCTTGCATGCAAAGTGGTAAGTTATGTATCCCTAATTCCTTGGTCCGGCAACTAGAGAATTTTTCACTGAGTACCTTCGTCCAGCTACGTGTGTCTACTTTACTAAACCTTACCTTTACCTCATATTAAGCATCATATTCAATGTATGTATAAGTTACTACTTTGCACCAATTGAAACTAGCCTATTAGATAGTGTATACTAAATATGTGTTGATAATTCTTGTCCTATCAACTACCTCCTTGGTCCGGCAAGTAGAAATAGGGCGAGTTCTAATGTGTGCACTCGCTAAAGAGACTTCTAAATGAAAGAATTACAATACATGCAAGAACTTATTCTAGAATTGTTATTTAGCTAGTTTTACCTTGTTAATTACCCATGGCTCCCACAAGCCTAGTTGTGGATTTAGTTACCCATGCTTAGAAATACACAATTCATAGTTATTAGACAAGAATTCATGTACTTACTTTGACAGGTTTGAAGAAAATGCAGAAATAACACTTGAATTAAAGAAAATATCTTGAGAATCGATTTCAGAAACTTGAAGTAATTCCCAAAATCCAAAGTTCAACTTCCAATAACAAGAGTATGAAAAATAACAAAAAGTATAACACCAAAAATGAGGTTTTTAACCCTATTTTTATAATAATAAATTCCTAAAATAAAAGGAGTTCTAAATAAGGAAAAATCTGTCCAAAACGCGTCTTCAGTTGACGACCCGACTAACGGTCCGTCGATGGAACGATGGACCGTCGACTACCTCCGTCAGTCCACACTTAGAATCTTTTTCAACCTCCACTTTTTCATCCTTTCTGTTACAATCGACAAACCAACAACACGGTCCGTCGTTGGACTTACGGTCCGTCGATGCCTCCGTTCCTCCATACTTAGTGATTTCTTCAAGTCAGGTACTGGGACTACTTTATCTAACAATCAACAGTTTGCCAGGACGGTTCGTCGAGCAGTCGACGTATCGTCGATCCTTTTAAAGCCCCACACTTATTCAGAATTCCCCGATTTGATTTCAGGAACTTGAACCTCCAATTGACGATCACGACCTACGAACCGTCGATGGGTCGACGGGCCGTCGATGGCTCCTTAGGTCATCACTTCGGCACTGCTTTCAGCACAGTCTTCTATGTTTCCATTTTGGACACTTTTCCTGCAAACACGGATAAAAATACATTAGAAATACTACAAAAAGGCCTTAGACACACACTAAACTTAAGGAAAAAGCATTGAAAGTACCGTGAAACCAAGGTACATCAACACCCTCAACTTAATTTCGTCGTTTGTCCTCAAGCGACGCACTTTGACTCACCACAACACCTTTTTATAAAAGTATCCTAGTTTAATCTTTCCCAATCATCTGGATATCAATCTTGATTATTTTCATTGGTTTTATGCATGACATCACTCATAGACTCACTACACTCATTCATGTGGATCAGACCATCACACAAACTCACCACGCACCGACACCTCTCCACTTTTATCTCTCACCAAGGTACCAACTTTACAATATTGCAATTAGTGTCCTCACTTCAAAAACAATATCCTCTTTTTCCACACATTGATTTCAAATTTGAGTATAAGGATTATTGTTCAACACGTACTCTAGAACAACTTTAGACCTAATTGATACTTGTCGGCATAGGCTTGCCCTTATTTTCACTGCTTTAAGTTCAACATATTGGACTCTCAGAATCACGATAGGACTTTCTTGGCTTGTAACGTAGGCTCAGGGTCAGGTATGGATACATTTTAGTGACTTGTTGCCATCCTTGACATTTACGGCTAAGCGTCCTATCTCTTTCATCGTCTATTATGCCCTACTCTACATTTTCTTGTATTCTTTGCCTTATTTTCTCCTTTCTTCCTCCTTTTGTGAAAATGACTTTTATTTTATTTTTATTATTATTATTTTTAATTTTATTTCACTTTATTTCCACTTTGATTGAGTCACTTCTCTTCTTCACTATTTCTTTTCTTTTTTCCTTTCACATTAATTCTTTGAAAACCCACTTTTCAAAACATTACTCATAATAGCCACCATCACTTCTTGGCTTTGCCATGAGTGTAGGTACACAATACCCAATATTAGGTTAGGGCCAAGATGAGATTGGTTTCTGCATTAGCCACCCTCAACTTATGCTTTTGGCCTAAGTTGAGGTGCACATGTCCAAGCAGGGACAGGGACAACACATTAAACAGGGCTAAAGATTGGCTAATTAAACAAGTGCTATGATCCTTTCCTAATTGTCTAACACGGAGTACTTTTTTTTTTGCAGGACTAACCGGGCAAGTTCTAGCTAAGTACGAACAGTGGACTATTCAACTTTCCTCATACTCTCTTAACACCTCATTAACCTACCAGATTATCAGACACCTAGTTTGAGTGTCAGATTGAGGGTCATGCAATGGTGTATCTCTATGTCATGCTTATAGCCAACACATTCAACATTCACTATGCCTAATAATGCAAGCATTCTCTTTAGAATGGGATGTCATTGTATATAGCCATCATGCTTTAGATTTCACATTCATACTTTGTACAAGGTACTAAACATGCCGGTTCAACAGTAAAATAATCAGTCTCTGGGGGAAAAAAACACAGGTAAGAAAACCCCAAGAGAGGATCGTGAGTTGGGTTACTTAGACTTCACCCTAGCACTCACTTTCCATTTACCCCACCCCCAAAGCATGCAATTGTCCTCACTGCATAAGAAATATAAAATAAGGTGGTTACTAAAGCAAATATGAGGCGCAAAGCGCTGACGATCAACAAGCTGGAGGGTCCGGTTGCTTGGAAACCGCTCCATCAGTAGTAGGGACACCATCAGTAGTGTCCACAGCAATGTCAGCACCTTTAGTGGTGATCCTCTCAACAGTCTCCATCGGGAACTAGACGCCACAGCATCCAACTCACGCGCCATAATCTGCGGGGCCTCCTCATCTACCAAAGAGGCTCTCCTCACAGCCTCCAACTCAGTGTGATCCTTCTTCCTTGCCCTAGCCTCCTCTCTCTCTCTCTCTCTCTCTCTCTCTCCAGACTGGTGCCTCTTGGCACGCTCACGTGGTGGGGGCGGTGGTGCAGTGGAGGTAGTGAACAATGCAGCAAGAACCGTATCTTCAGCAGGCTCTGCAGATGTGGCCTCATATTCGGGCACCTGCGTATCCAGAATGGCATCCACATCAACCCTCAGACTCACCAAAGCAGCCTGGAGAGTCGTCAAATCAATAGTAGGGGCTGGCCGGGAGAGAACTCTCAACTCGAACGCATCAAGGCGCTGGTGGGCTGCCATAATCTTCCTCTCTGTCTGCTCGGCAATCTTCATCTCGATCCGATCCTCCGTCTCAGCAATGGACCTCTGCATCCATGGCTGGATATGATGCAGCAGTCTGTCCATCTGGGCCTCTAGCTTCTGGACCCTAGCAATCGGAACCAGTGTTGCTGATGATGTTGAACGGGAGGAACTCTCGGAGCTCTGCTAGTGCCTGGGATAGACTCAACCATGGTTGTGTCGGTAGGCTCTGATTTAGCCAGATCAGCCCCTTAGGCTTGCTCTACCGTGTCCTCCAAGTTCTCACCAAGACTGCACCTCTACTCTGGGCCCTCTGTTGGGTGCCGCCTCATTGGCCTCATCCCAGATGAGACCGCTATAAACTGTCCCGGTAGGAGTCCAAAGAACATCAATTTGCCAAATGGCCCTCCAGCAGACCTGCACAACTCAAAAATCATACAGGGAAAATGGTAAGTGGTCGAGGTCTTAAAGACCCTCTCATGAATGACTTCCAGCAACAGCCTCGAAAAATCCACCTCGAACCCGGCAACCATAGCAGCTACCAGTACTGCTCTATCACATGTAAGAATGTTGTCAGCAGCAGTAGGGGATAGGAAATGACGGACCAATATCCATATGAACTTGGCAGCAAATGTGAGGTTGGCCTTCTTGATAAGTTCTCTGGGCTCCAGCACCCAATCTGCACCCTCATGATCCACAGAAATGTGTTGGGCTCTCCACCTCTTGGTGGTCTCTCTCACCACTGTATCACGCTGGAAATTGCCCTCCTTAATCATCTTCCACCGGTAGTCAAACTCGGGGGTAAGGGCCTCCCTCATAGCATCTGTATCAGCACCATATAAAAAATGACGAATAGTGGGTAAAGAGATGTCCACCCTGCGGCCATGGACTCGAATATGCGTAAGTGGTGCCTGTTTGGCGAGATTAGACTGCCTAACCAAATAAGACTTGAGAATCTCTACATATGAAGCGTATAACTCTCACACTAACTCCTCACTATAGCGTCCCACGCTCCTAGCCATCCACTCGAGCTGATGGCCTGTGAAGAGGTCATGTATATCCGGCATCGTGTGAACACTTCCTGTAATAACTCGCCACTCGAATTTCAGAATCTGAGTCATGACCCCCTTATCAATGAGCAGCATCGCATCCCTCTACACCTAGTATTGGCCTTCTACGCACCACCGGTCGGGCTGATCAGCAACCGGTGCAGGGACGTCGAACTAGGTGCTGGAGTATAATCCTCACTATCGGCCTCATCAGACAAGGTAGAGTCACCATACAATCTTGACTCTCCCACAGAGGTCGCGGCAGACCCAGACGGTGTGTAGGTCAATATGCGCTCCTCATCAGACTCGGAGGCAGTGACTACGCCGGATGACACCTTCTTAGGCGTACCCCTAGTGGTCCTAGCAGCAGATTTCTGTGTCCGGGTGCCTGGTGGCACGTATTCGGGATCTTTCTCATCGTCCGATCCAATCACCATCCGGTGTAAAGGGGCGACGGACATGGAACGTCCTCGGAAGTAGACAATGTCGATCTTGGGGGCCATTTGTACCTGCAAAGGAAGGTTATTAGTACTAGTATAAACATTCAACACACTTGAATGAAGCAAACACCAAAGGTGGAACATACAACACAATCAACTTTAGAATTGTACAACTGAATGACAGGCACTGTCGACGGTCCGTCAATGCAATGACGGTCCATCGGTAGGATCCGTCGGTGGACACTTAGCAACTTTTAGAAGTTATAGTTATGACACAAAGGTTCTGTTAAAAACGACGGACGTGCAGGACGGTCCGTCAATCAACCGACGGATCGTAGGTCACTTCCGTCGTTAGACACTTAGACAAAATTTAGAAAGTTTCTTAGATAAAGGTTCTGTTAGAAACAACAGACGTGCATGATGGTCCGACGGACTGTAGGTCACTTCTGTAGTTGGACATTTAGACAAAATTTTGAGAAAGCTTTAGAGACAGGGTTCTGTTAGAAACAACGGATGTGCAGGATGGTCCATCGATCAATTGACATACCATAGGTCACTTCCGTCGGTGGGCACTTGGACAAAAATTTGAACCTTAGAAAACAGGGTTCTGTTACAGACGATGGACATGGGGGACGGTTTGTTGATCAATCGACAGACCGTAGACCATGTCCGTCATTCTAGAGTTAGACTAAATCGGGGTCTAGCTAACGACGGACCCCATCGACGGTCCATCGATTGACCGATGGTCCGTAGATGGGGTCTCGTACTATCGGTCAGAGACAGAATTCAGTAAGCCATTGTTGGCACCCCCAATTGATAATGTCAAGCATATTAAGACACATTAGGTTCATATATCAATTAACCCACCATTTCATCATTCCTAGGGCATCGATTAGTGCAATTTCAATCCTAGAATTTAAAGTACTAAAAAGCCCTAAGTCAGAAAAACTACAAAACATAGAACACCGTTCATTTAGACATTAACACCCCCAACCCATTCACTTTCCATCATACTAAGGGACTAGGGACCCAAGTTCAATAGTTTAATCATGCAATTTCGTCCCAAGTCAAGACCCACATGCAAATTTCATCAATTTTGTATGCTAACATTCAGGTGTTCAAACAAAGAACAGGAACTCAGTAGTAGATGAGATGAACATACTTGTGTACTGTAATGGAGTGAATGAGGAGACGACTTTGTGCACGAAACAACACCGAGCCCGTCTTTGAACACCGACCGGAAGGAGTACAGAAAAAGATGGGAAGTGGGGAGAGAGAAGTTTTGTGATTGAGGGGAATTTTGGGGAAAATGAGTAATCAGGAAATGATTAATGGGGAATAGATGTGTGAGTGAGTGGGGGAGTTGAAGGAAAATGGGGAGGCAAATGGTTCTGACAGGGATTTGAAAGGGTGGGAGGTAACTGAAAAGTTTTAAAAATCAATATATAGCAGGTCGGGTCGGGTCGGGTCAAGTTATTGGGTTTGGGGATCTAATGATTCCCCATCGACGGATCGTAAGTCCATCAACGGTCCGTTGACTGTGCCCAAACTTAGGAAAAATAAAAAAATCATACCTGGGATCCACGGATGCCATCGACGACCGTCAGATGGTCCGTAGATCAGTGCACAAGAACAATTTCTGGTGATTTCTGGTGATTTAACATCGCATCACGATGCAAGATTCCTGAATACTCAGACTTCATCAAGATTGTATGCCTCAACCACTTTATTCGCACTTTTTTGCATGCCTGAGGTAGATTTTGGTTCTTTGTCCGTTCACCTTGAACCTTACACCCTCCTTGTTCTCCAACTCAACTGCACCACGAGGAAAGACTTGAGTGATCAAGAATGGACCAGTCCATTTGGACTTGAGTTTGCCCGGAAACAAGCGCAACCTAGAGATGAATAAAAGTACCATATCCCCAACCACAATGTAGCGCTTCTCAATCTTTTGGTCATGATACTTCTTCAGCTTTTCTTTGTAGAGGTCTGAACTTTCATATGCCTTCAAGCGAAAACTCATCAAGATCATTTAACCCATTCAACCTTTGCTCCGCTGCTTCATTCCAATCCATCTTCAGTTTCTTCATTGCCCACATGACCTTATGCTATAACTCAACCGGCAAGTGACAATCCTTCATATATACAAGTTGGTATGGAAACATACCTATGGGAGTCTTGTATGCTGTCCGATAGGCCCAAAGAGCATCATCAAGCCTCCTTGACCAATCCGTTCTACTTGCGTTCACCGTTTTTGCCAGAATCTCCTTGATTCTCTGTTTGACACCTCAACTTGCCCACTAGTCTGAGGATGTAAGGAGTCGCCACATTGTGGCGAACCCCATATTTCTCCAATAACCCTTTGAACAACTTGTTGCAAAAGTGGGATCCCCCATCACTAATAATGGCCCTAAGGGTGCCAAATCTGGAAAATATGTTTTTTTTAAGAATGCGGTGTCACTCTTTCCTTCATTATTTTCAAGTGCTATGGCTTCCACCCATTTGGATACATAATCAACCTCCACAAGAATGTACTTCATCCCATGAGAACTCACAAAAGGTCCCATAAAGTGAATGCCCCACATATCAAACAACTCAGTTACAAGAATGGGATTTAAAGCGAGCTCTTGCCTTCTATAAATACCTCCATCTCTTTGACACCTATCACATGCCTTGGAAAACTCATGAGCATCTTGGTGGATGTTGGCCAATAGTATCCACATTGCACGATTTTATGGGCAGTCTGAATACCACTATGATGCCCACCCACAAGAGAGGAGTGACATGCCTCCAAAACACTCAACATCTCAACTTCCGGCACACACCGGCGAATAAGACCATCAGTACAACTCCTATATAAATATGGCTCATCCCAAAAGAACTTTTCACATCATGCATGAACTTTTTTCTTTGATGAAAGGACAAGTCTGATGGTACTGTGTCACTAGCCAAATAATTCGCAAAATCGACGAACCATGGAATCAAGTCATGGGAAGTGGACAAAACATGCTCATTAGGGAAAGTATCATCAATTTCAGCCTTTTCACCCAAATCTCGCATAGCTTTATCCTCTAATCAGGACAAGTGATCGGTAACTTGATTTTCGGTCCCTTTTTTATCTTTCACTTCAAAGCCAAATTCTTGCAATAGTAATACCCACCTAATCAACCTTGGCTTCGCATCCTTGTTTGCCATCAATATCTCAAAGTAGGATGATTAGTATGCACTATGACTCTCGTGCCAAGCAAATAGGAGCGAAATTTCTCGAATGCAAAAACCACCGCAATGAGCTCTTGTTCAGTCACAATATAATTCTGTTGAGATTCATTAAGGGCTTTATTGGCATAATAAATGTGGTGAAGGATTTTATCCCTTCTTTGTTCCAATACTACACCAAGAGCAACCCCGCTAGCATCACACCATCACCTCAAATGGTTTGCTCCAATCCAGGGTAATAATAATGGGCGCAGACACCAACTTCTCCTTCAACTTTCCAAATACCTTTAGACAGGATTTATCAAAATAAAATTTACACTCTTTCTCAAGTAACTTGCACAGAGGATGTGCCATTTTTAAAAAATCCTTGATGAACCTCCAGTAGAAGCCGCATGCCCAAGAAAACTCCTCACACCTTTTACAGAGATGGGTGGAGGAAGTCTCCCTATCATCTCAACTTTGGCTCGATCAACCTCTATACCCTTCTCTGAGATGTGATGGCCCAATACAATATCCTCTTTCACCATGAAGTGACATTTTTCCTAATTTAGCACAAGGTTGCAATCTTGACACCTCTTGACAACTTCGGCCAAGTGACTCAAACAATGATCAAACGAGTCACCAACAATAGAAAAATAATCCATAAACACCCCAATGGTGTCCTCCACCATATCGGAGAATATAGACATCATGCATATCTGAAAAGTAGCTGGTGCAATACACAACCCGAAGGGCATACTCTTGAACGTGAAAGTTCCATAAGGAAAAGTAAAGGTGGTATTCTCTTAATCTTCTCGATGCAATAGAGATTTGGTTGTAACCCGAATAACCATCAAAAAAATAATACCACCCCTTTCCTTCAAGCCTATCCACTATCTGATCCATGAAGGGCATAGGAAAGTGGTCCTTCTTAGTCCATGCATTCAATTTCCGGTAATCCATACACACTCTCATTGGAAAAAAGCTCATTTTTCTCATTAGGGACCACAGTCATTCCCCCTTTCTTAGGCACACACTGAACAGGGCATATCCAACTACTATCAGCGATCGGATATATGACTCAGGCATCCAACCACTTAATAATCTCCTTCTTCACTACCTCGTGCACAGGTGGATTTAACCGTCTTTGATGCTCTATACTTGGCTTATGATCGGGAATGAGTTGGATTTTGTGTGAACAAATACCGGGTGAAATCCCAATAATTTCTACAATAGTCCAATCAATGGCTCGTTTGAACCTCTTCAACACCTCTATAAGACACTCCACTTGCTTTACATTCAAATCCGATGCAATAATTACGAGCAAAGTGTCACCTTTTCCTAAGAAAACATACCTCAGATGAGGTGGTAGAGCCTGAAGCTCTATTTTTGGGGCCTCCTCAGTCAATGGTTTTGCAGGTGGAGATTCGCGATGTTTCATATCCAAATCCAATTTCTTTGGTTTGAATTGAAAATCACCTCGATCAAGTGTGCAACCAATGACCCATACTCTTCGATACAATCACTCTCAAAATTCATGATCACTGCCTCTAGTGCCTTAACACCAAGACGCTTTTCTATTTGTACCTCGGATGAACTCTCAACCTTGTAGGATATCGCAGATACCGATTGGAGATCACCACTCTGCCTCATGGACCCACAAATGTTGAAAGTCGGTTCTTCATTGTTCAACCAAAACTTCATCTGCCCTTTCTCCATATCAACTAATGCACAACCGGTAGCAGGGAATGACCTCCCAAGAATAATAGACACCTCAAAGTCCACCTCACAATCAAGAATCACAAAATTGGCCGGAAAAATAAATGAATCCACTTTACTAGCACATCATGGAGTATCCCAATAGGCCTCTTCACCGTTCGATCAGCCACCAGTAGCTGCATCACAGTGGGCTTTGGGTCACCCAAACCCAACTTCTTGTTAATAGAGAGAGGCATGAGATTTATGCTTTCCCTAAGATCACATAATGTTTTAGCAAAGTGTAACAACCTGATTGTACATGGAATAGTGAAAGCACAAGGAACTTGTTTCTTTTGCACAAAAGACCTTGTAGAAATAGCACTATAGTGTTGCATCTGATCATCATCCTCAAAACTAACCGATCTCTTCTTAGTATCTTTCATGAACTTAGCGTAACCGGGCATTTGTTAAAGAGCTTCTATCAAAGGGACATTGATGGAAAGCTGTTTCAACATAGTAATAAAACACCAGTATTTACCATCCCTGGTCTTTTTCACCAATCTTTCGGGAATGGAGGTGGTGGTCTAGGAACAGGAGTCACCTTTTGGGGTATCTCAGCTTATTTTCCTGATTTATCTACCAACTCACCATAACTTCCTCTACCACATCATCTCCTCTCATATCATCTTCTACGCTAGATGGCATAGGTGGGTCAATGGTTTGCTTACCCCCTCGAGTAGTGACTGCCATACAATGTCCATCATTTTTCGAATTTTGGACGGTATTACTAGGAAGAGTACCCGGTAGGCGTGGGTTCACAGTAGAAGACAATTGGGCCATTTGCAAGTCAAGGTGCTTGATTGAGATTGCATGTGCATCCACCTTTTGCCCAATATTCGCTAAATCACCTCTCAACTCTTTGTCGTGCTCATCACTAGCATCAAACCTCCTCATCATCTTCTGCAACATATCCTCAACTCACGCCATACTACCTCCACCATCCCAAAGAGCAACTTCCCGATTTTGAGGTGGAACATAGGGCCCACTCCGATCATTTCTGTTACCATAGTTACCCCGATTAAAGTTGTTTCGCGGTTGTAGTTACCATCTCGAACATAGTGAACCTCTCAGTTGTAATTCCCATAGTTCCGACCTTGATTTCCTTGACCTTGGCACCAATTCTCCTAATTGGAGCCTTGGGCGTTCGATCGGAAACCCCCCATCTGCTCATTCACTGCATAAGATTCTTCCTTATAGTAAAATTCATCTACCGGCGGTGGTGGCTTAGTCAAATAATTCACCGCATTCACTTTCTCTGCACCCCTAGTGACATGTTTCAATATTAACCAAAGCTTAGCTCTCATTTGAGCCATCTCTTCAGAATCTCATCTGCGGCCGAGTTGTGTGTAGCTTGCACTGCAAAGGTGTTTCTCCCAGTGTCTGACTTCCTAGTGCTCCAAGCCTTGTTGTTTTCGAACATTTCCTCCAACTTTTCCGCGATCTCTGCATAAGTGAATTCACCATAAGAATCACCAGCAATAGTATCGAGTACCGCCTTATTGTTATCATCTTGCCCCCATTAGAAGTACTCTTTCAACTATTCATTATCAATGCAGTGGTTTGGGATACTTCTCAGAAATGAGGTGAACCTATCCCAAGAACTACTTACTGACTCCCCAGGCAATGCTACAAAGTTGTTCACCCTAGCTTTGTGGTTAAGCTTTTTAGAAATCGGGTAATACCTTGCTAAGAACACATCCCTCAACTCCTCCGAAATATATATCGAATTATAAGGCAACTCAGTAAACCAAATTGCGGCCTCTTCCGTCAGTGAGAGAGGGAACACCCTCTCCCAACACAACTCTTGCACACCGACCTCAGTTTGGTGATGTGAGCATGTTGATCCTCAGATAGTAGCCCCGAAAACAAACCTCTGGCGGTGAGCATCTGCATCAAGCTACTAATTACCACGAATGAATAACCTTGTCGTAGAGGAGGAAGGACAAGAGGTCCATCCAAATCGGCGATGTTAACATTGACCCTATAATACTCTAGAGGGCGTGGGGTAGGAGGTTGTCTCCTCAGAGCGCCCTCGTCAGGGTTTTCCACGATCACTTGGTTATGAGCATCAACCGGCGGAGGAAGTTGCTGGTTGATTCCATCACCAATATTATCAAGATTGTGTGGCTCATTCCTTCTGCGGAGTGTACGGTTCACTTCTAGATCAAATGGAAGCACTGGTTCGCCTCGACTCCGTTTACTTGGCATAAACTAGAGCTAAACCTGAATACACACAAAAAAAAGCTAAAATTAGGAAATTATTGACTAAAATTTGGTAATTACGCTTATAGTTAATCTAAAAGCCACATTCCCCGGCAGCGGCGCCAAAATTTGATACGCTCAAATTATACTTCCCTAAAGAAGTATAAGCAGTCATATCAAGTAAAGAACCCAATTGTTAGGTTGGAGTCAATCCCACGAGGAAAATAGTTTAGACTTAGTTTCAATCTACGATTACATCTATTTAGTCAAGTCCTTTTTGAAAATAATTAATTAAAGGGGGGGGGGGGTTTGTGTAACAAAAATATTTAATTATTTCTAAGTAAGACTAATAGCATGTTTATAACTTTGGTGTTTATCAAGTGATGAGAGACACTAGGGTGTAAGTGTTCCCCTTAGGTTCATAACGTGGTAATCCTAGATATAACAATTCTTTCTTAGTGTCTTGCATGCAAAGTGGTAAGTTATGTATCCCTAATTCCTTGGCCCGGCAACTAGAGAATTTCAATCCGTACCTTCGTCCAGCTACGTGTGTTTACTTTACTAAACCTTATGTTTACCTCATATTAAGCATCATATTCAATGTATGGTTAAGTTGCTACTTTGCAACAATTGAAACTAGCTTATTAGATAGTGTATACTAAATCTATGTTGATAATTCTTTTCCTATAAACTACCTCCTTGGTCCGGCAAGTAGAAATAGGGCAAGTTCTAACACGTGCACTCATTAAAAAGACTTCTACATGAAAGAATTATTGATACATGCAAGAACCTATTCAAGAATTATTATTTAGGTAGTTTTACCTTGTTAATTACCCATGGTTCCCACAACCCTATTTGTGAATTTAGTTACCCATGCTTAGAAATACACAATTCATAGTTATCAAACAAGAATTCATGAAAATCCAGAAATATCACTTGAATTGAAGAAAATATTTTGAGAATCGATTCCGAAAACTTGAAGTAATTACCAAAATCCAAAGTTCAACTTCCAATAACAAGAATATGAAAAATAAAAAAAATCAACCCTTAAAATGAGGGTTTTAACCCTATTTTTAATAATAAAGTCCTAAAATAAAAGCAGTTCTAAATAAGGAAAAATCTTTCCAAAACGCGTCTTCAGTTGACGACCCAACTGACGGTCTGTCGATGGAACAATGGATCGTCGACTGCCTCCGTTGGTCCACACTTAGAATCTTTTTCAGCGTCCACTTTTGCATTTTTTCTGTTACAATCGACGGACCAACAACACAGTCCGTTGTTGGACTTACGGTCCGTCGATGCCCCATTTCTCTATACTTAGTGATTTCTTCAAGTTGGGTACTATCCCTACTTTCTGTTACAATCAGTGGTTTGTCATGACGGTCCATTGATTAGTCAACGGACCGTCGATCCTTTCGTATCCCCACACTTAGTCAATGATCACCACCTACGGACCGTCAATGGGTCGACGATCACCATCTACGGATCGTCGATGGCTCCGTAGGTCATCACTTCTGCACTGATTTTAGCACAGTCTTCTGTGTTTCCGTTTTGGACATTTTTCTTGCAAACACATATAAAAATACATTAGAATTACTATAAAAAGGTCTTAGAGACACACTAAACTTAAGGAAAAAGCATTGAAAGTACAGTGAAACCACGGTACATCAGGCAGATGATGATGATGTCGGTAAGTCCTTGTATTTTGTCTTTATTTTATATGAGTTCCTTCTATGTGGGGGGATATGGTGACTAGTGGAGTTTTGATTTTTGTCTCCTCTTGTATACTATTCAGGCTTGAGAGTTAGAAAGTCATAGTAGCATGTTGCATGTTGCATGTTGCATGTTGCATGTTGTTTAGGAGTGAAATTCAATTTCATTGATTCCTTGCATTGTCCATTTTATGAATTCATATTTATGCTGTAAAACGAGTTTATATGGTTTTATCTCGACATTTTAATGTTTCCATCATCAATTGCTTAAGAGTTGCATTTTTGAAAAGTTGAGCATAATTCAGTGTAATGTTTGGCAGTTCACTGTGATGTTTTTGGAAAAATGAATAAATTGTGTTTTCATTGAAATGGTTATAATGTGTATAGAATTTATGTATATGAGCATGATAATTTGTGGAGAAGAATTTCCTCCTATTTGAAATGAACAATATGAGTCTTATTGCATAATGAGTCGTAGATTAGTTTCTATCCTCTTGTTGTGTTCTGAGTTTCTTAAGTATGTGAAATTGGTGTTCCTCCTAAAATTTTTATTGTGTATGGTGTGGTATGGTTATGCGCTGCTAGTTTTGAGTTTCTTGTCTCTTGATAGTGTTTAAAATGAAGCAAGTGTCATTTGAGGACGAATGTTGTCCAAGTGGGGGCGAATGTAACACCTCTAAAAAGACTTTGGTGAAAATAGAGTCTAACACTTGTGTAATTATGTTTTATAGTCCAAAAAAGTCTTATAATGATGTTTTGAGGCAGTGTCTAAATTTGGTGAAGTTTGGATACATGACGTTTGAAAGGTTTGCCTTGAAGCATGCTTGTGTGACTTAGTGTGTTTCGTCAAGTTTTACGTGTTCGTGTTGGATGAAATTGATGTGAGGGGTCCGTAACATGTGTACTACTATATTTGGGTTTAAAACATCCGGGAAAAACTCCCCAAGGACCAACAAAGGGTTCCTTGAGGAGGACCCAACTCCTAGCCAAAAGCTGTCAAAACCAGCCTCACCTACGGAAGGCAGTTGAAGCCCAGTAGGTTGATCGACGCCCCTTAGGTTGGTGGCGTAGATTGACACTTAGGCTTGGTAATTTGTGCTACCATTTGTCCTGTCTCTGACCCAAACCACGGACCAACAGGACGGTCCGCTGGTTGGGCTACGGGGCATCGATGGATGGTCGTTGGTGAGACCTCCAATTTTATACAGGATCTCAACCAGCCCAAGGCTATTTTGGGGTTTTCACCTAGCCTTAACAAAATTATTTGGATAATTTATTAAGTTTATTTTAGGTATTTTGGATAGCTTTATAAGTCTAGAACCCCTATTCAAGTCATTATTTAAAATAAAAACCTCAAAACCCCTAAAGAACTTTCTAGAACTCCATTGAAACTTGAATGGAGATTGAAGCTTGAAGGTTTATTTCTCCATCAAATCTTGTCAATTTTAGTGGTCTATCATCAATTAAAGTATGCTTTTCATCCTTGAATCTCTTTTCTTCAAGGAGCCAAATTTTAAAGTGGTTTTCCAAGACTTTTCTCAAAAGATGAACTTCTAACTTGTGACCTAGCCAAGGGTTCTTGCATAAAACGTTTTGAAAAATTTTATTATGATTGAATTGATGTTAGTTTTATTATTTTAACCTGAAATTCCTATGAACCCATGCAAATCATGAATCCATATTTTGACTATGGTATGGGTGAATTGTTCATGTCTCTATACTATTGAATTCTTGTGTAGTTTACTTTGGGCTATTGAATTACGAAAGAATTATGTTAGAATCATGTGTAGGCTGTCCTAAATTTATGAATTCATATTGAATTAATTTGGATTCATTGTATATTATGATTATTGATTTAATTGGTGATCATGGCCATTGGTAAGTACCTTTGAGTATTGTGTTGGATGATTTGGCTATGTTTGAAGTTGTGAGATTGGATTAGTGGTATGATGCCCTAACTCTCTCTATATTAATTTTTTATAAGTATTCAATTATGATGATGATTGGTATGGTCCACTTATGGTGGTGGTACTTACGTGCTATACTTGTGAATTATGTGGCCTCGTCGGCATTACTTTATGAATTGTGAAACAATGTGGTCTCGTCGTTGTTAATCTATGAACTATGATATTATTATGTTATAACTTGATTATGTGAGTGATTTTAAGGTCTTTATGACTATTGTGTATATGTGAAGTAAAAGCATGAGTTCTTCTAGTTGATGATATGTGTCTCTAGTAGGCTATGGTGGATTCCTTATGTATACTGATTAATATTGAAGTATGATGCTTCTTGATGACTTATATGAGACTTGTGATGGTTTATGTTCATGATTCTATAGATGTGTGTAGTGTGACTTACAATTATACTTAGTTGACCCTATGTGCTACATGAATGATATTGTACATGTGATAAAATCATAATGAAGTGTGTCTTGTTTAGGTAGACCTACGTCCGTTACTTGATACATGAAGCACATGAATATAAATACTTGAATTAGTAGGTTATAACACCCTTTGTCATGAATGTATATGTATGAATGGAATATGATCTTGAATACAGCAAAGAACGTCATTTATGTGGAACCTTTTAGAAAGAAAGTTATGATATCCTCAAAGTTGAGAGGTGTAATGGTACCTTTTCGAGTGAATGGTGGACTTAGGGTTGATTAGTTGGAACAGCATGAAATCATCCTTAGGAAAATCATTGAGCTGTCCTCTTAACAATTGAAAGGTAACCTTAGGGGACCTCTTTGGTAAGGTGTAATGTGATTTGGTTATGAACAAGATATGGAACCTTTTCATATGCTCCTTTATTGAATTACTCTATGATAACAAAGGCTAGCACCGAGTGATTATGGCTTGGGGAGTTGACCTAAGTAAGATAACATTAGAGAACAAAGAAACCCTTCATATTCCTTAATCATGTGCCTAAATGGGTTGTGTCCTAGTTCTACCATAGGCAAGTAGCACACCCTTTATCGGATAAGGGTTTACTCTGGATTCCATGCTTAGCTACCATGGTCTATGTCGGTTATTTCCTATTCTCATCATATGTGATAAATGCTAGTGTTGGATAAGTTCTATGAAGTTTAGGTAGTGGAATGGGACGTTATCTAGACGTTGCACAATAAGGTTTTGAAGATGTTATTATGTGAGTCCCTAAGTCTTCTCCAACACCATTATGTGAATGTACTTACATGTTGAATGTCTCTTAAATGAGTAATTGAACATTATGACTTAAGTGAAGGTTATATAATGAAAAGGAAAGTATCTAGAGTAACTTTGAGGATAGCTTAGGTAGGATTGAAGAGGGGTATGGACGTTCTCTTCTTGTCTTACTTAGGTAATTCTTAGAGTAATTCTAGGTTGTGAGTTGATTAATGAAATGGGAATAATCTTATCTTAGGTAGTCTAAAGGATCCCTTTGGTGTGTGTGAAAGGATTGTATTGACGGTCCCTTCATAACTCACTCAAGTGAACCTTAGAATTACCTTTGTTAAGAGGGTCTCATGGTTATGTGTTATGATGTATTCTTCATGCTATCTTATTATGTGTGAGTTATATGTGAAGTTGGTAAGATATGTGCTTTTATATATTATGACATGAAATCTTTACTGTAAAAGAGCATTTTTTTTATACAAATGTCCTTTTCTCATGTTCTATGCTTTATGCCTTGCTTAGTACATGCATTGTACTAATTCAATACTTTGTCTATTTCTAAAGGAGGATAGTGGGTGAGAGGTATCTTGAATCAAGGCTTGAAAACTAGGACTCTTTCAAGCACAGTTGGGGTATGTCCTCACTTGATTCGATGACATAACTATCTTTAGATCTCTTTTATTAAACAAGTATTGTAATAGACTGAGTTTCTATTTCAATTTTATGGGTCGTGTCCCAAGTATTCTTGAGTCTAATATTGGCTTATGTTAAGAATTAGTATTTTTTATGGTTTTATATACAAAGATATTTTGAAATATTATTCGTGTGAAAAGATTAAATTCTGCACTAGTTTTCATACATGTATGCAATGAACGATGTCAAAGGGTTTTTACAAGACCTTCGAGAGGTCAAGTACGCCATGTTGAAAATCCGAGAATACCATATCTTTTAGGGTGTACTCTCGGGGTTTGACAGATCAAGAGTTACCATACCTTAAATATTGAAGACCCACGAAATTTGAAGAAGAAATAAGTTTAAAACCCATCTCCTAGCTTTATCTTGAGCTTGGCCTCCAATGGAGTTTTGAGAGAATCTATATTGGGAGGGAAGGGTTTAATTTTGAAGAATGAATTATAATTCTAGGTTTAAGTTTTTTAACCAACTTAAAATTCCCTAAAAAAATAAAATAACCGACCACAATTCAATTAGAACGTGGCGTGAATTTACTAATTCACCCCTTAAGTGGCCGAAACTTTGCAGAATTGGAAGTCCAATTGATGACCACCATTGACGGAACATCAATGGATTGACGGCCCATCCTAGTCATACGTCAATGGTGACTAAGACCCCTCAATTTGGAGGCTAATCTCCCACGACTAAGTGTGGTCAACTGATTGATAGGGCGTGAATTGGGGTTGTTAGTCAAGGTTGTCTTAACAGTTGTTTGGCCAATGTTTAGGTCCTTCTCAAGGACCCTAGGGTGGTACTTAGAGAGTCGTACTAGCAAGTTTTGACCATAAAAATGAAAATCTAGATACTAGGGTTACCTCCAATAATATTAGACTCCAAAGGACACTCAAAGCAAGGCAAACATGCCAGAACACACTAGCACACAAAAAACTAGTTTCCAAACGTCTTGGTCGTCCCTTGATGTTTGACCTCGATATTATTTAAACCAACTATTAAAAGTTATTTACAACATTATTAACAAGTTATTAGCTCCAACAACTCAAGTGAGTTTCTATTTTATTGTGTTTCATTTTGAGGGTGATAACAATATCCCCACCCTTTGGAACATTGTCCTCGAATGACACTTAAAACACTTTCAAGGACTCAATGACCCACTAGCAGCTCACAACACACAACATTAATACAACATAATATTCAATGCACCAAAATTACAAGGAACACCAACCTCATACCATGATGTACTCAATGCAACACAAGCAAGAATAAACTTCATTCACCAAGTCATAATGCATCAAACACATAAACATTTCTCATGTTCATAGGAGTAACTACCTTCTCCTAATCATGACATGATATTTACCCCTCATCTCATCAAAAGGACCAATATGCAATAATTTTCAAATCAAACATAGGAATGATTAACATTATAACTCATAAGGCAAACAAGTAATTCATACCCAAAATGTACATAAATCATGAGCAATGTGGACCAACTAAAATCTAATCATTTAGACATAATATGAAACGCCCTCAAAATGAAATAGGATAAATTAGATCTTCACGTGGATTTTATAAGTTAATAACTTGTTGAAATAATTAAACTTGGAAGTCAATTGTAAAGACTTTGGAAGTCAGACGTCAAAGGACGACCAAGACATCCGAAAACTAGTCTTTTGTGTGCTAGTATATTCTAGTATATTTTCCTTGTTTTGGTGTGTCGTTTGGAGTCTAATATCAGTGGAGGTGACCTTAATGTATTAATAATTGAGTTTAGGGTCAAAAATTCAAGGCAAGACTCCCCAAAGACCAACTTAGGGGTCTTTGATGAGGACCCAAGCTTTGGCCAAGAAGCTGCAAAGGCAGCATGCAGGCAGCATCTTTTTGAAGCCCAAGTAGCATCGCGTCGCGCGCCCAACACTTAAAGGAAAAAAGTTTCCTCCGTGCTGCGGGATTGTCATGAACCTTTCTGCCTCAAGTTAATTTTCAGAAACAAGATTGGGAAGTGTCTTCCCGACGCGCAGCCACGTCTCAAATTTGGTCATGACATTTAAAAGTCAAGTCAGACTTAATTAAAAAGGTCCAACTAGTGTAGGGGTGTTTTGAGTACTTTGGGGATTTATTATAAATGGTTTTTGAGTCAGTTTAACCCCACTTCATCAATAAAAAGCAAAACCCTCAAATTAAAAATCAAAAGCTCTCCCTTCTTTCTAAATTCTCTCTCTATTTAAATCCTCCATTGAAAAACTTTCAAGCTCCAAGGAAGAAGGTCAATCCTATAAGTTTTCAATCCAAATTTTGTGGGCTTATTATTATAAGGTATGGTGATCCTTTATTCTTGAATAATCTCTCATTCAAGGACTCCAATTCAATGGTTTTCAAAAGTGAATTAATGATCAATTTTCCCAATTTCTATTCTATGCATGGGTTCACTTTTTAAATATTTTCTAAGTCATTATATTGATGTATTAATGTTGAATCAAAGATTTTAAGATGGATTTTTTAATGGAATTCCTTGAAGAACCCATGTTTTGTCCAAATCACCTAAATTGTCCTAAAAAGTGGGTTTGATAAATGTGATTGGATATTGTTAGAATTGTGATCATATTATTAATGTATTAATGTTGAATCAAAGATTTCAAGATGAATTTTTAATAGAATTCCTTGAAGAACCCATGTTTTTTCCAAATCTCCTAAATTGGCTTACAAAGTGGGTTTGATGAATGTGATTGGATATTGTTTAGAATTGTATTTATATTGTGTTGTATTGCAGATATTTGTTGCTATCAATGCCTAATTATGATGAATTGCTGGAGAAATGAGAAAGGGTGATCATGGCTTGGATGAAGGGAAAGTTGACCTAAATTGTTCTAATTCTTATTGAATTGCTCTAGTGTGGTATGGTCCACTTATAGTGGCAGTGTTTAGCTAATGTATATGAATATGTATGTGTATTGTGGTTATGTCCTTGAATACATTGGATGTTAAGTAAAGTAATTCCATGATGCTTATGTAAAGTTGTATTTTGAAGATATACATGCGATTCTTGAAGATAGTGGATTATTGGAGTATAATGTGAATGTGAAGTATGGTTGTGTGTGGATAATGATGAATGTAGTATGATCATGTTTAGAAAAAAATGTTATGAATGATGATGGTTATGTGAAAGTCTTTCTCACTTATACACATAATGAATGAATAAATGAATGAAGCTAATGGAAATGCAATGGATGTGGGTCTATTGAAAGGTTTTCTCAATAGAACTCTAAAGAATTAATGGGGGACTTTGAGGTGGACACTCTCCATGAGTGGAGGTGTACTGTCTAGCAACAACCTAAATATTCCTAAGAGTTTTCCAATGAATTAATGATAGGTTGGGGTGAGTATTCTTTCCGTGAGTAGAGGTAGAGTACTTAGTAGCAATCCCTTAACCTATAGCTAATGAATGTAATGAAAGTATAATACTATGTGAGAATTAATTCTTAGCACCGAGACGATATGATAGAGGGGAGTACTCTCCCCTGAGTAGAGGTCGGGTACTTAGAAATAACCTATTTAGATGTGTGCTCTCCATTAGTAGAAGTGTAGTATCTAGAAGCAATCTCCTTATCCCTTAACTATGCGCCCGCATAGGACTAGCAAGTGGTATTCCACGTATAGTCTAAAACAATGACCCTACCATAGGAAAGTGCAGATCCCTCATCCAGTAGGGTTTAATACCGAGATTCCATATTAAGATCTCATGGTCTATGTCGGTTAAAGCTTGCCCCCATGACACACTTTGGAAATTCCATGACCTATAATAGAGCCTTATATGTTGAGTAATGATTATTTTAGACCTAAATAAGTATAAATAACTTGTTTTAAAAGTATAGAATCGATAGCATTAAAGAAAGGCCTTAATCTCCGAAAACTAGCGAAATTTAACTAGTTGATGTCCCTATGTTCAGTAAAGGTTTAAGAGGGTCATATGAAGTCCAAACCTTGTAAAAATACTTTATATAGGTAAAATATAGCATATATGGTCAAAAAGTACAGTCAATACATCCCAAGGACCACCGGAAGGGTCCTTGAGAAGGACCCGAACATAGGCGAGCAGGCTGCCAAAGCAGCTTGCATGCAGCAGGATCTTGGTGGCTGCTGCGCGACGCACAGCCATCACGGGGAGATTTCAACTTGGCATCGCGATGTGGGGCCTAAGCTCACTGCCTCAACCTGGATTTCAAAAATAAATCATGAAAAAAAAACGTGACGCGCAGCCACTTCCCAGATTCGTAAAAGTCGTAACTTTGACATTTTGACTTCACAAAAAGATCCATTTAAGTGAGGGATATTTTGGGTAATTTAATGGGTGAATATATAAGGTATTAGGGTCAGTTTTAGGTCAATTTTAATACCCAAATCAAGTCTCAAAAGTTGAAATCAAAAATCACTCTCATCTCTCCCAAATTCTCTCTTCCTTCAAACCTCCATTGAAGACCAATAGAGCTCCAAGAAGAAGATCAAGCCTTCAAGTTTCCAACCTTATTTCGTGGTTTTATCATCTCTAAGGTATGGTTTCTTTCACATTTGGGATTCCTTTACCCAAGAGGTCCCTCCAAAAGATGATTTCTAAATTCCTCAAATCTAGGTTTTTCTTCTACTCATAGGTCTTCTTTGAAAATGAAATTATGAATCAATTGTGATGAATTTATGTTGTTTAAGTATTATATTGATGGTTAATTGATGATTTCCTATGAGATTTCCCTAGACCCATGTCTTTCCCCAATTTCATGAAAAGGTGAATTATTAGGGTGAATTGTGATGATGATGAACTAGAAGATTGACTACATTTATTAATTATGTAATTGCTTCTTGAATTTACCTTGTTTATGTAATTGGTTATGTATTCTTGGTAAGGGAAGTATGAAGGTTCTTGGATGATCAATGAGGTATGTTGATTGGTTCTTCGTGGATTCAATTATGAATTAGAGTTACTTAGATAGCAATGCTTCGAGGTCTAATGTGTGGTTGTGATGTTGATGCTAAGTATTCCTCATCCTTAACCCTAGACTATTGAATTGGTTATTAACTATGCAAGTATGTTATGGTATGATTATTATATGATTGAAAGAAGTTTCTCATGATTATAATAAAGTGTTAAGTGTAAGGTTTACTCACTTAGGAGGTGGTTTCTAAAGTGAAAAGATTGTTCTCACTTATGATGACCTATGAGGTAGTATGGTAAGACGTTTACATAGGGGTCTAGAAGAGATTAATGTGAACTTGTATGATGATATAATATGATCACTAAAGGGAATAATTGCTTAGCACCGAAAAGGCATGTAAATGAGATGGAGGTCTCACGTTAGTAAGTCCGGCCTCCCACATGGGTTTCCTCACGTTAGTAAGTTCGGATTCCCTAGTTATGTATTGTCTCATGATATGGAAACCTCCACGTTAGTAAGTTAAGGTTTCTAGAAACAATCTCCTTGATCCTTAACTATGTGCCCACATTGGAATCTAGCTTAGTGAATCCACCTATATAGCTATGTACGAATGGTTACACCTTAGGAAAGTATTAACCCTCTCTTTTCGGTGAGGGAGTAGAACATCAGATTTCATATAGTTCACATGGTCTCATGTCGGTTATTGCACTTCTTTCCCTAATGTAAAAGTAATGAACAAGTATGTATGTGAACTCTTATTAGGGTTGTCTTGAAGCTCACTACATAGTGTAAGGGAGGGTATGGAACTTCTCTTTCACATTCCACATGTCGGATCCTAAGGGATGATCCTAGTAGTATTAATTTATGATTATGATTATGTTGATAAGCTATGAGTACTATTGATATATACGAGAATGTTTTGTAAGTATGAATTGGGTTGCTTAATGTGATACTTAGATTTGGATAGGGTTATGGGGCTTTATTCTTGGCATTGCACAAGTGTTGCTTGAGTTACTTACATGTTGATATGATTATGAGGTTCCTTATATATGTATATTGAATTGTTGTACATTATGCATGGCTTTGACTAAATTGTGCCTTTTCTCATGCATAAATGATTTTTGTGCATAGGGACCATACTTAGTAAATATGTTTTTTACTAACCCATATTTCACCCTTTTTTCCCAAACATTTTAGGTTCGGCCTTGAGGAGACTTGTGGTCATTGAAGAAGAAGACTTGGCTTTTTCCTAAGTCAATTAGTGAGACCTCATGAGTTCCGAGGGTAGATCAACACATCGAGCCTCATTAGTTTTGTCTATGTTTTGGGACAATTATTCCATCCTCATGTTGATTCATTGTATCCTATATGGGCATATTATAATAGATTAAGGGATATGCCCAAACTATTAAGATTCATTATTTCTATGGTTAAATGTGAGACAAACTATATTACACTGTGTTTTTGTTAAATGTTAAGTGAGAAGCCAAAGTAAGCTTCATAAGCGATGGATCTATGTAAGCCCCATATGCTATATGCAAGAAGTCTAAGTATACTTCGTTATATAGAAAAAATTTTAATTTTTCAGTATTTTCTTTACCTATGATGTGCTATGAATAACGCTAAGGTCTTGTCTTAGTCCTTGTAGAGGACGACGACGCCGGTTACGCCTAGAAGGTACTTTGGGTCGTAACAAACTTGGTATCAGAGCATGAGGTTGAGTAATCTTAGGGTTGATGTCTCACTAAACCACATCTATGTAGGGTCTTATTCATAATTGTGAAGCACACCACACTTATGAATGAGAAACTATGTGATGCTTAGGAACTTTCACTCTCTTGTTATTCCTTTGTTGAGTCTAAGAGTCTTAACTCTATTTAGTCCTTTTCATCTAATCTCTTTCTTGTGCTTATAGACAATGAATACAAGAAGGAACAATGCACAAAGGACCGGAGAGGAGAATTTGAATAAGGCAGTTCCCCCTCAAGCTCCTCAAAACCCTCAACTTCCTATTGAAGAAGGGGCTATGTCTAATGTTTAGATAAGGTCGGTTATTCATAGATTTACTTAAGTGATGGCTACTCAAGCTGCTAGGGATGCAAGGGTGCAAGTGAACCCCAATGTTAACACCACCACTTCAAGGGTTAGGGATTTCATAAGGATGAATCCCCCTACTTTCTATGGCTCTAAGATGGAGGAGGACACATAAGGGTTCATTGATGAAGTGTTCAAAGTTCTTGATGCTATGGGTATCTCTTCTCAAGAAAAGGCAAAACTAGCCGCCTACCAACTCAAATATGTGGATCAAGTATGGTATGAGCAATGGGAGGATGAGAGGCCGGTT
The DNA here is from genome assembly GCF_001406875.1 of Solanum pennellii. Taxonomy (NCBI): domain Eukaryota; kingdom Viridiplantae; phylum Streptophyta; class Magnoliopsida; order Solanales; family Solanaceae; genus Solanum; species Solanum pennellii. The sequence goes on along the minus strand of NC_028642.1, from coordinate 18,452,270 downwards.
ATAGAAGGTTGGATTACTTGGGGAGCTTTCAAAACAACTTTCCTTGATAGGTTTTCGCCCTTGGAATTGAGGGAGAGAAAAATTCAAGAATTCATCAACCTTCGTCAAGGGTGTATGAGCGTGAAAGAGTATAGTCTCAAGTTCACTCAACTATCACAACATGCTCTTACTATGGTTGCGGATTCTAAGGGTAAGATGAACAAAATTGTCATGGGAATATCAGATCTTTTGGTTAATGAGTGTAGGTCGGGTATGTCGATTCCTAGAATGGACATCATTCGTCTCATGGTTCATTCCAAACAAATTGAGGAGCAAAAGCTTAAGCAAGTTGGTAGAGAGTTGAAGAAGGTAAGAACCGAAGATGGTAATTCTTCCAAGACTAAATTTGAGGTGCAAGAGAAACCAAGGTTCAAGGTTTTCCAACCAAGTCCCTCCTAATACTCCAAGGTTCAACAAGAGTAATGTGTCTACTCCTAAGCCCCAACAGGGGAAAGGTAGTGGTTCTTATGTTGAGAAGCCTCTTTTTTCAAAATGTGGTAGAAAAAATGATGGTAAGTGCCTAGTTGGCATGGGTAATTGCTATGGTTGTGGCAAGATTGGTCACATGAAGGCTTAAGGAAGGGAAAATTCTCAAGTAAAAGCTAGTGCCCCAAATACAGATGCTTCTTCGCTTCTATGCTCTTCAATCTCGAGGTGATCAAGAGAGTTCACCGAACGTGGTTACCGGTATGTTAAAATTATTTTCCTTTCATGTATATGATTTGTTGGATCCGGGGGCTACATTGTAATTTTTGACCGCTCTTGTAGCCATGAAATTTGAAATACTACTCGACATATTAGATGAACTTTCTTCGGTTTCTACCATAGTGGGTTATTATGTGGTGGCTAAAAAAGTCTAGTGTCCTATTTTCTTGCCAATAGAGTTACATTAGTTGAATTGATAGAACTTGATATGGTAGATTTTGATGTCATATTAGGAATGGATTGCTTGCTACTTGCTTTGCCTCTACTGATTGTAGGATAAGGGTAGTTAAATTTCAATTTCCAAATGAACCCATTTTTGAGTGGAAGGGAGGAAACTCAAATCATATGGTAAAGATTGTTTCGTGTCTAAAAGCTTGCAATTGATTTCTAAAGGTTGTCTCTATCACATAGTAACAGTTAGGGATCTTAAATCCGAGGTCACTCCAATAGAGTCGGTACCCATAGTGAGGGAATTTATGGAGGTCTTTCTCGATAATCTTCTCGGAATTCCTCCCGAACGGGAGATTGACTTCGGCATAGATTTATTGTCGGATACACAACCTATTTCAATCCCTCCTTATCGGATGGCACAGCTAGAGTTGAAAGAACTAAAGGATCAACTCAAGGATTTGCTAGATAAGAGGTTTATTCAACCAAGCATATCTCAATGGGATGCCCCGATATTGTTTGTGAAGAAAAAGAATGAGTCTTCGCGAATGTGTATCGATTATCGTCAATTGAACAAAATCACTATAAAGAATAAGTACCCGCTCCCAAGGATTGAAGACTTCTTTATGAACTCCATGGAGCGAGTTACTTTTAAAAGATTGACTTGAGGTCGAGTTATCACCAACTTAAAGTGAGGGAGGTTGATATTCCGAAAATGGTACTTCTAACAAGATATGGTAACTTTGAATTCCTAGTGATGTCATTTGGTCTAACTAATGCCCCAGCGACTTTCATGGACCTTATGAATTGAGTTTTTAGAAAGTATCTTGATTTTTTTGTGATTATCTTTATTGATGATATTTTGATAAGCTTGAGGAGTGAGGATGATCATATGAGTCATTTGAGGATAGTTCTACAAATTCTAAAGGATAACCAACTTTTTGCTAAATATAGTAAATGTGAATTTTGGTTAACGTCAGTTGCGTTTCTTGGCCACATTGTCTCTAGTGAAGGGGTAGAGGTTGATCCTAGGAAGACAGAAGTGGTCGAGAATTGGACAAGGCCTTTGAATCCTACCGACATCCAAAGTTTTCTAGGGTTGGCCGGTTACTATAGGAGGTTTGTTGCGGGATTTGATCCATCGTGTCTCCATTAACTACTTTGACCCAAAATAAATCCAAGTTCGAATGGTCAGTACCATGTGAAGAGAGTTTCAACTATTGAAAGATAGACTCACCTCTGCTCCGGTATTGACTTTACCGGAGGGTACTGATGGGTTTGTGGTTTATTGAGATGCCTCCCGAGTGGGTCTAGTGTGTGTGATTATGCGACATGGCAAAGTAATAGCGTATGCCTCTAGGCAACTCAAGCCTCATGAGAAGAATTATCCAACTCATGACCTTGAACTTACGGCCGTAGTTTTTGTATTGAAAATTTGGAGACATTATTTCTATAGGGTACATGTTGATGATTTCACCGATCACAAGAGTTCACAATATGTGTTTACCCAAGAAGATTTGAATTTACATCAAAGAATATGGTTAGAAATTGTAAAGGACTATGACATGAGTGTCCTTTACCATCCCGGAAAAGCTAATGTTGTAGCGGATGCCTTGGGTAGAGTGTTCATGGGTAGTGTGACTCACGTGGTTGATGATAAGAAAGATTTAGTAAAAGAGGTTCATAGGTTGACTAGTATGGGTGTCTGACTATGAATCTCCGAAGGGTGGTTTCATGGTTTGCCACAACTCCGAGTCGTCTCTTGTGGTAGGGGTGAAATCCAAGCAACATCGTGATCCTCTATTGATGGAGTTGAAGGAAATGGTCCTTCGTAAGATGGGGTGCTTAGGCACCAAGGAAGATTGTGTGTACCGAATGTGGATGGATTGAGGGAATTCATCATGGAAGAGGCTCATGGCTCCCGATGTTCCATTCACCCAAGACCACAAAGATGTACCGCCACTTACGAGAAACTTATTGGTGGAATGGTATGAAAAGGGACATAGGAGATTTTGTTGCTAAATGTCCAAACTCCGAACAAGTCATAGTGGAGCATCAAAGACCGGGTGGCTTGACTCAAAATATAGACATCTACATGGAAGTGGAAGGATATTAAAATGGACTTCGTAGTAGGGTTTCCTCGTACTAGAAGACAACATGACTCGATATGGGTCATCGTGGATAGGCTAACCAAGTCCGCACATTTTCTTCCCATCAAAGTCACTTATTCGGTGGAAGATTATGCCAAATTGTATATCAAAGAAATAGTGAAGTTATATAGAGGCCCTTTGTCCATCATTTCGGATAGAGGTACTCAATTTATCTCCCATTTTTGGAAGGCTTCCCAAAGTGGGATTTATACAAAAGTGAAGCTTAGTACCGCCTTTCACCCCAAGACGGATGGTCAAGCGGAATGCACTATTCAAACCCTAGAAGATATGTTGAGGGCGTGCATTATTGACTTCAAAGGTAACTGGGATGACCACATACCTTTGATAGAGTTCTCATACAACAATAACCACTATTCAACTATCTCCATGGCACCCGTAGAAGTACTTTATGGGAGGAGGTGTAGATCCCTAGTTGGGTGGTATGAGGTAGGTGAGTATGCTTTACTTGGTTTCCATTTGGTCTATGAAACCCTCGAGAAGGTTCGGGTTATAAGATATAGACTAAAAACGGCTCAAAGTTGGCAAAAATCTTATCCCGACAATAGAAAGAGGGACCTTGAATTCAAAGTAGGAGTTTGGGTCTACTTAAAATTTCACCCATGAAAGGGGTGATGAGGTATGGAAAAAAGGGAAAGCTTAGTCCTCGTTATGTGGGCCTGTATGAAATTGTGAAGCGAGTTGGGAATGTTGCCTATGAATTGAAGTCGCCAAATGAGTTGTCCATGATTCATCCGGTGTTCCACGTTTCTATGCTTAAGAAGTGTATAGTTGATCCAATTTTATTCTCCCTCTAGAAGGTTTAGGGGTAAAATAGGACCTTTCTTATGAACAGGTCCCAGTTGAAGTCAAGTTAAGAAATTGAGGAATAAGGAGGTTGACTCCTTAAAAGTTCTATGGAGGAACCACCTTGTTGAGGGAGCTACATGGGAGGCCGAGGCCGACATGAAGTCTCGCTATCCTCACCTTTTTTCCTCTAACTCCTAGCCAAGTTTAAGGTTAGTAATTCCTTATATGATTATTATGAATAATGTTGAACTTATCGTTTTTTTCTAATATGTTCATATTGTAGTAGAAATTCATGCCTAATGTTGAGTTTTCATGAAACATGTTTCTTATAGTTATCTTTCACTTAAGTATGTGTTGTGCTATATGTACTCATGAAAATTGTATTGAGCATGCTTGATGTTGTTATGATAAGAAATCATCACGTAAAACTCTTGATGTTCAAAAAGAACTCATATTGAAATGGAGAAGGTAGTTCCTCCTTATATGATATGAAAAAGTTGAGCTTCAGTATATGGTATGTTGTGAGTTAAGTTCCTATGTTTTATTGCTATGATTATAAGTCTAAAGGAGTGAATTATTCCACCAATGAGTTGTGACTCATTTTATTCTATTGTTGTTGGTTGGGCTGCTAGTCTTGAGTCTCTTCTTTCTATAAAAAGTCTAGAGTATCATTCGGGCACGAATGTTGCTAACCGGTAAGTATTGACGCACCTCAGAATTCCATGACCTATAATAGAGCCATATATGTTGAGTTATCATTATTTTAGGCATAAATAACTTATTAAAGTATAGAAGCCATAACATTAAAGAATGGCCTTAACGTCCGGAAACTAGCGAAATTTAACTAGGTGATGTCCTATATTTGGTGAAGGTTTAAGAGGGTCATATGAAGTCCAAAACTTGTAAAAATACTTTAGATAGGAAAAATTTAGTATAGAGGGTCAAAAATTACAGTCGCAACATCCCAAAGACCAACGGAAGGGTCCTTGGGAAGGACCCGAACATGGGCGAGCAGGCTGCCAAAGCAGCCTGGGTAAAGCAGGATCTTGCTGGCTGCTGCGCGACGTGCAGCCATCACGGGGAGATTACAACTTGTCCTCGTGATACGGGTCCTACACAAGGCTCACTGGTTCAACCTAGATTTTAAAAATAAATCGTTACATCAACCCCGCTACACGCAGCCACTTCCCAGATTCGTAAAAGTCGTAATTTTGGCATTTTGACTTCACAAAAAGACCCATTTATGTGAGGGGTCTTTTGGGTGTTTTAGGTCAATTTTAATACCCAAATCAAGTCTCAAAGTTGAAATCAAAAATCATTCTTATCTCTCTCAAATTCTCTCTTCCTCCAAACCTCCATTGAAGACCAATAGAGCTCCAAGAAGATGATCAAGCCTTCAACTTTCCAACCCAACTTCGTGTATTTATCATCTATAAGGTATGGTATATTTCACTCTTGGGATTACTTTACCCAAGAGGTCCTTCCAAAAGATGATTTCTAAATCCCCCAAATCTAGGTTTTTCTTCTACACATGGGTCTTCTTTGAAAAATAAAATTATGAATCAATTGTGATGAATTAATGTTGTTTAAGTATTATATTGATGGTTAATTGATGATTTCCTATGAGATTTCCCTAGACCCATGTCTTTTCCCCAATTTCATGAAAAATTGAATTATTAGGGTGAATTGAAGATAATGAACTAGTAGATTGACTACATTGTTGTTAATTATGTAATTGCTTCTTGAATTTACCTTGTTTATGTAATTGGTTATGTATTCTTTGTAATGGAAGTACGAAGGTTCTTGGAAGGGCAATGAGGTATGTTGATTTGTTCTTCTTGGATTCAATTATGAATTATGAGTTACTTGGATAGTAATGCTTCTAGGTCTAATGTGTGATTGTGATGTTGATGCTAAGTATTCCTCATCATTAACCCTAGACAATTGAATTGGTTATGAACTATGCAAGTATGTTATGGTATGATTATTATATGATTGAAAGTAGTTTCTCATGATTGTAATGAAGTGTTAAGTGAAAGGTTTACTCACGTATGAGGTGGTGTCTAAAGTGAAAGAATTGTTCTCACTTATGATGACCTATGAGCTAGTATGGTAGGACGTTTACACAGGGGTCTAGAAGAGACTAATGTGAACTTGTATGATGAAATAATATGATTACTAAAGGGAATAATTGCTTCTCACCAAAAAGGCATGTAAATGAGATGGAGGTCTCTTGTTAGTAAGTCCGGCCTCTCACATGGGTTTCCTCACGTTAGTAAGTCTTAATTCCGTAGTTTTGTGTCTCATGAGATGGAAACATCCACGTTAGTAAGTCAAGGTTTCTAGAAAATCTCCTTGATCCTTAACTATGTGCCCACATAGGACTGTACCTTAGTGGATCCACCTATATAGCTAAGTATTAATGGTTACACCTTAGGCAAGTGTTAACCCTCTCTTTTCGGTGTGGGAGTAGAACACTGGATTCCATGTACCTCACATGGTCTCATGCCGGTTATTGCACTTCTTTCCCTAATGTAAAAGTAATGAACAAGTATGTATGTGAACTCTTATTAGGGTTGTCTTGAAGGTTACTACATAGTGTGAGGGAGGGTATGGGACTTCTTTTACACGTTGCACATGTGGGATCCTAAGGGATGATTCTAGTAGTGTTCATTTATTATTATGATTATGATTGTGTTTATAAGTTATGAGTACTATTGATATATGAAGCATGTTATAGATGACAAAGTGTTGTGAGTATGAATGGTTGCTTAATGTGATACTTATCTTTGGATAGGGTTATGGGGCTCTATTCTTGGCATTGTTCAAGTGTTGCTTGAGTTACTTACATGTTGATATGATTATAAGGTTCCTTATATGTGTATATTGAATTCTTGGACATTGTGCATGGCTTTGACTAAATTGTGCCTTTTCTCATGCATTAATTATTTTTGTGCATAGGGACCCTTTTTTCCCAAACATTTTAGGTTTGGGCCGTTGAGGAGATTTGTGGTCATTGAAGAAGAAGACTTGGCTCTTTCCTAAGTCAATTGTTGAGTCCTCATGATTTCGAGGATAGAGCCACACACCGAGCCTCATTACTTTTGTATATGTTTTGAGATAAATATTTCATCCTCATGTTGAGACTTCATTGTAGCCTATATAGGCATATTTTAATAGAATAAGGGCTATGCCCAAACTATTGAGCTTCATTTTTCAGATGGTTAAATGTGAGACGAACTATTAGATTGTGTTGTTGTTAAATGTTAAGTGAGAAGCCTATGTAAGCTTCATAAGTGATGGATCTATGTAAACCCCATATGTTATATGCGAGAAGTCTAAGTGTACTTCGTTATATTGAAAAGTTATAATTTTTCAGTATTTTTATTACCTACGATTTGCTATGACGAACGCTAAAGGCTTGTCTTAGTCCTCGTAGAGGACGCCTAGGGGGTACTTTGGGTCATAACACTCCTCAAAAGAATGTAATAAACTAGGTCTTCCTAAAGGTGTACTACTTAGGATATGTGGAAGGATCGGACGCCATCTATGCATTGCACAAGTAGGCATTTGGAGGGAGTCTTGGTGTGTCCTTGTATTGTTAATGAATGAATGGGTTTCTATATGATGTTAATGAAGTAAGTTTACTTTATGTGTAATGTTGATGAAGCATGTTGGTCTTATGTCTAATTTTAATGAAGGTTATGTGAATTGTTGAATGTGATGTGCCTAATCTAGGGTGGTTCCAAAGGAGTACTAAGTGGGTAGTAGAATGGGATGTTATTTTCACATTGCACTAGTGTAACTTTGAGTTATCCTAGGGGATGGTCTTTATGTTAAGTTCTTAAATGCATGAATATTTCCTCTATTATCTCTAGTAATGAATGTTGACTTGTTGAGTTGTAATGGAAAGGAAATATCCTTATCTTAAGTAGTCTTAAGGAACACTTAGATGTGTATGGAAGAGGTTGTATGGGCAGTCTCTTCGTGTCTTACCTAGGTAGGTCTTCGGATAACTTTGGTAAGAGGGTCTAAATGGTTAATGGGTTACTTAATGAATATGGTTATATGTTTAGAATTATGAGAGTTTTACCTTGTATGTTAATGATTGACTTGTATGATGTCTTTATACTTCGTTCATGATGTTTTATCAAGATTGCATGAAAAGCATATTTTAACTAAAATGTCCTCTTTAAAGCATGTTTTTGCATGATTGTCATACTTAGTGCTTAATTGTACTAACTCCATATTCTTCTCTATTTCTAAAAGAAGCTTCGGAAGAAGATTGTTCTCTCAAGACTCTTCATATGTCCTCATATATTCGAGGACATGGATGTTATTTCTAGTTTCCTTTCGTTAAAGACTTTGTATAAATACTAGTGTATTTTTTTCAATATAAGGGCTATGACCTTATGAGAATAAGATGTGTCTAAGATGGCTTGTGATGAGACTTAGTTCTTCTTACGTTTTATAAAAGAGTTTCCTTATTGACTTTATTGTGAAAAGTTTTAATTCTGCACTACTTTTCAAACCTATGTGATAAATGAATGCTAAGAGACTTATATAACACCTCCTAGAGGTCAAGTACATCGTGTGACGCCTAGGGGGCACTCTCAGGTCGTTACATAATACCATCAAGGACATACATGATATCACCATGTTTAGTTATGTTCAAGGAGGAACTACTTTCTCCTTAAGTTACTCACGTCCCATCATAAAGCTTATATGCAAGCATTTCACGAAGGTCAATTCCTTTAAGGAGAAATTCTCAACTTCTAATCAAAGAATGCTCATACTTCCTTTCTCACGAAGTCAAATGGTTATTCACACCAAACACATCACAATATTAGGAAGTTATTTCACTAAGTTTCAACTTCTTGCATAACACTAGTTTTCATGAGCATGCATCATTTTAAGAAATCATTACAACTCATAGGCACACATTAATAATGTTGGCTAGGCATACCATCATTTCTTAAGAGTGAGCCTATATTAACACTTCCAAACAACACAAAATCAAATATTCTTAAAGGGAACTTATCTTTTCTCATTTTTAAGAAAGCTCAACACCTCAATATGGGGCCAAAGTACCCTTACATCAAAAGTATAATCAATCATGTTCATTAAGCCATCTCATGAAGTCAAATGTGAATTCACCATATTAAAATGCACAACAACATGAGATATATGTAATTCACCAAAAATACTTTTTCCTACAATAAGAATCGTTCAAAACATACATAACATAATATAGGACATGCATAACATATGGAAAACATGAAACTTATACTCATATACAAGACTCCAAAACATGAACAAGCTACTAGGAACTTTTGGTTTCAAGCTTGATTAAGAATAGAAGGAAAAGATAGGGATATTAACAACCTTACTACTCAACTCATCATCCCCCACTTGGGGTAAACCCATCTAAGAGAAACTTATCTCCTCCAAGAGAACTTTAACTTACCAAGCTTACTAACCAAGCACAACATCCCCCTCATGAGATCAAGCTTATCGAAACCATTCTAAACATCACCCCATTCAACTCTACAGAGGGGACCATTCCTCACAAAATGTTCACTACACTCTATTAGGTGAGGATTTCAAGTAATCCAAAATGAGTATCTAAGTCACTCAAATTCATATTTATCACACAAAGTGGTTCTCAACATGGAGAAGTTCAAGTAAGCACAATGTAGAAATATTAAGGGCATCGAAACCTTAGCATCTAGGCACATTATCCCCCACTTGGGTGAGCTTAATCAACTCTTTATCACATCATACCCTTAGATTCCAAGGTTGATGCAATTCAAAACTAAACCTCCATACTCCTCACCAATATGATTTTACACCATTGAGGACTTCACTTATACCCTCATAAAAAGGAGTTTACTAATTCAACATCAATAGGTACCACTCAAGCACCACTATTCATCCAAGTTCATCACCTGAAGGAAACTCATAAGAATTCAAGGTGGGTTATACATCTCAACCACCTATGGCCATGACTAGACCCAAAAATTCACCATATCTCCCACTTAGACCATTTCAACGCTTATCATCACTTTTGGTGGGAATTTCAAGCCAACCATGCCTAGGTATTATCTAAGAACTCTTTTCAAATGACCATACTTAAGATCAATCTTAAAAGACACTAACCTCTTTAAAGTTTTCCATATAGAAGTTGGGGCCATTTCTACTGCTCTTATCTTCTGGTAAAGCATGGGAAATTTCCTTTCGTTTCCTTTCTCTTTTTTCTTAGGTGAAAGAGAAACTAAACAAGTGATGGTAGAAATATAATAAAAGAATATGAGGATGAAGATAGACTTTGTCTCAACCATCTTTCATATTTAATTTTTGAAAGACATGGGTTCCTTAAAGCATTGCCATAAGAACTTAATGTGCCCTTTACTTTTTAGGTTTTATTGTAAGTTATGGTGCTCCCCACCCCCACCCCCACCCCACCATCCACCCACACACACACACTTTCAGCCATTTAATTTGTTTTCAATTTTTGTTTCTTCTTTGAAAAAAATTATTTGAAAAATTGTTCTTCGGACTACAAACTCTAGAATATTACCCCAACCTAACATTATTTTTCTAATAATATTGTTATTGACTTTAATCTAGCAATATCACGACACAAAGTATATCCTAGATGTGACATGTCGTATAGGACCACGAAAGGTTAAAGTAAACTTTTTTAGACATAAGATTTAAGTTGACGTACTTCCATGAAATAATGTCGGGAAAGAATATCTCGTTCATGATTGTGAGAAGTTGAATGGTGTCTTTAGTCATGCCATTAGACTTGATTTATCTTTTTGAACTCATATCTTCTTGCGCTCAAAGAAAGTTTTTAGTTTGGGAGGGGATGCTTATTTGTAACGACTCACGCACTCGAGCCTTGTAACCAAAATCATTGAACACCTTCTTAACCCGCACGTGATATATTATCCTAGATACTTGGTCGGTGGAATAGTAGAGAAATATTTTTAAAAAAGCAATAGTTGGTTCTTAGTAGAAAAGTATATTATGTATATACTAGGTAGGTATGTATGTATATGTATGTGTGTATATATATATATATATA
>NC_028642.1:18431297-18438499 GCF_001406875.1 Solanum pennellii | reverse complement strand
TAGATAGATAGATAGATAGATAGATAGATAGATAGATAGATAGATAGATAGATAGATAGATATAGAGAGAGAGAGAGAGTAATTCTCTATTATATTTAGGTAATTACATGTTCCAAAGTCCATCATGCTTCTACATATTCAGATGTGGCCATTCCTACAGTCTTGTCTTCTCATGACACTTTCCTGAGATCTTTTCTTTATCTGATGATACCAAACAAAAATAGGATTTCCTATATGTCTAACCGAACCTTTAAGGTTAACTAGTATCCCCAAATAGGAATTAAGTTTATACGTAATTCAAGGGTAAAAAGGTGAAATTATGCAATGAATGACCGAATTTGACTCAGGCTCCCTATGCATCCAAATAGAATCAGGTCAGGACGTATTTTAGTTATAAGAAAAAAATTAAATGGATAAAAGTATGTGATGCAATGATCCGGCATGACTAGGACTACCTATATATTAAAGTAGGATTCGGTCGTTAGTAGTTTGAGTACAATGAGAAATTAAAATAATGTAATTATCAAGACTGATTCAGGCTCCTTACTTGTCCAAATAGAATCGCGTCAGGACAAACTTCAAATACAATACATATGAAGAGGCTGTGTCCGCCAAGCATTGCTTACGTATCTGAGCATAGTTTTAAATATATGGAAATAATGTTTTGGGGTTTTGTAAGGGAGACGACTCTAATGTTGGTTGCCTACATACCCCACCAATGGAATTCAGGTCGAGAAGTGGTTTTGTAACATTACAAAAATGCTTAAGTATAAGAAATAAAAACTAGTCTTACGGTCTTCAGATATAGTACTTCATGATCACTCTGAAATGATTAGCTTTATGCTCACCCTAGCATACGTTTATGCTAAGATTAGTATTACTTCTAATAGTAGTCTTTGAATCATATAGAGACCCCGCCATGTTTGGTGAAAATTTTCCTTTAGCTTCTTCTTGGTGAGGAAGTATCATTTTCATTACCAATTCTACCAGTGTGTCGAGGTTTGACTTTCTTGTTGAATTAATTGGTAATTCTATTATGATAGAGTTAGTCATGACAGACTGCATTCATCCTAATCAATGAGTGTTGCTCCCATTTGCAAACATAAGTGTACGTGGTCGCGCAAGTAATATAGTGGCTCTTAAAATAATCGGATTATTGAACCCAAGGGACTGGTGGATTAACTATATACTAAATCATACTAGCCTAATTATTTATTTAAGAATACCAAAAGTGTTTGATTTTTATTTGTAAATAGAAGAATGCAGGAATTGAGTAATAAGACTAATTATAATGGTTGGAAAATTCCAAGGCTGCGGCATGCATAGGGTTTCATGTATCATATCTCATGCATGAATTAACTAAGGTTATCAAATTACTGATTTACAAAATTGATTTTATGATCATGATCTTCCAAACTCTAATATCGCAATCCAAATAGTTGTCCAACTAAATCATTGAGCGGAGATAAACAATCTTAATTGGTGAGCATTTATATTTCATCATATTTTGTTACCAATCTAGTTGATTGTCTGGACGTCACTCTTAAACACAAATCTAATCAATTGAATGAAAGAACAAAGTTTTTGTATCCTTTGGTCTATTCACCTTTTCGGCTCCCGAGTCCAAGAATAGGCAACATATTTATCTCTATGGTTATAAAGCATAAAATATTAAAACAAAAATACAAAAGTAATTTAAAGTGATAATCAACATTAATTCAAAATAATCTATGTTTAACACAGAAGTAATTTAAAGTGATAACCAACATCAATTCAAAACAATGATGTTCAACAATTACGCATAGCCCCAGCCCCAAAAAAATAGATCTTTAGCTACTAATGTCTCAGAAAAGAAGAAGAAGAAGAAGAAGAAGAAGAAGAAGAAGAAGAAGAAGAAGAAGAAGAAAAGAACTCAAAAAAGTTTTGACGACTTTATATTTGATGCCCTATGATTGATGTCCCCTCATAATTATTTCTATGGACTATTTTTAGAGGTAGAAAACCCTAAGTAAAATAACTGAATCCAACACAAATTGGGAAGTCAAAACCAAAAAATAATTGAATCTCTAAGTTGTACGCGTTACTACAACAAATTTGATTGTCAAGTATAAATTATTTCGTCATTCATAAATCATATTTTGTCACTAAAAATCAAGTCAGTCAAAAATTAATTTGTCACTCAGTAGTCACTAAATGTGTGTCTCTAAAAGTATACAAAGACAATTTAGTGCTTCGTCACTAAAAGTATTATTTTAACTACAAAAAGAAAAAATGTCCCTAAATGCTTAAACATTTGTGACAAATTGATTTGTCAGAAAAAATATTTTTTTCGTAGTTAATAGTATGCTTTGTCACTAAAAAGGTTATTAGAACTGACAAACTAATATCGTCCCTAATTAGTTTACTTCAATACAAAAAAATATTTTGTTCTTAACTAGGGATGTATTATCATTATAAAAATAGTTAATTTTCATATGATATACATGTATCTGTATCTCCCATCTCAATTTCTTTAACCCCTGGCCAAGTGCTCGCACATTATGCTTTCTTGGGGAATCGAACTCACAACCTTGAGGTTGAAAGTGAAGAGTGTTTACCATTTGACCAATTCTCTCTTGTCTCTCATTTTTATTTTATTTTTACTTCATTCACTTCTTTTAAATTTAAACTTTTATAGAAATAATATATTATATGATTATTTATATTCATTAACAAATGCATGAAATTTACTACCAACAATTCATTCAAAGGAAGATTATCTTTTAATTAAATTGTATATCTTTTTAAAATATCTTTAAATATGTGTAGTACGATTCTATCATTTTATATTTATTATATAAATTTAAAAATTATTCTGTACAATTATTAATTTATATGAAATTAAACTTTTGATTTTATTTTAAAAAATTGAATAATCGGTTCAATTTGATCAGTAAATCAATTTTTTTGAGAAAAACATTGATACCCGTTACTATAATACTTCATCATAATATATTTGAAGTCCTAGTTGGTTCATTTCTTTTATTTTTAACTTCTATTTTTCACACTGTTGGAAAAAGTTAATATAAATTCATGAAATAATTCGCAACTTGGAAAAGTCTAAGGTTGTAAGTCGATGTTATCTTTGTATAGTTGTTCTACAGGTATGTGGAATTACAATTATATATGTACATATTTATAGATAAAAGCAAATAGATCGACTTAGTCTATGCAGTTTATCAATCACAAATCAATAGACACACATAAAAATGGCACAAAGACTTGAAAAATTATTTTCTTTTATCGTCTTTATCAAAGAAAGTGGATCAAATAAAAAAGAAAAGTGTGAACCAACAAATATTAGTGATCTAGTGGTAGAACTGTACCCCACTCACTGTACTTATAACTTGAATTATATTATTCAAATGATGCATTTAATAATTGTGTAATTAAAGAAAAATGATGTATTGAACTTTTTCAGTTTTACAAAATCGTCCGAATTTGTTGGTTTCAATATTTTTCCTCGCTAATTAACGAATGGACTCTGTCTATTTCTTATGAAGCAGTTGTATTATTCCTTTTATAAGTTGTCACTTGTAACTATAAACAATTGATGGCCAAGAAAATTGTATTTAGATATGAAATTTTTCGTAGCAAATAGTTGAATTATTCGCTACAAATTTTAAGTCATCGTTATTTAACACCTTACATATTTTGTGACAATTCTTTTTGTCGCTAAATCGCTGATTATTTGGAGATAATAAAAATTTTGCCACCAATTATCTATATTATTAGTGACGAAAATAAATATCGTAATTAAATCTAAATTTTTATAGCTAAAACTTATAATATTTAACTACGAACTCTAATTTGTCGATATTGTAACAACATATGTTTTTAGATAAAAAAATTTTTGTGTGTCCAAAAATTAATAAATTTTAAGACAAAAATAATTTGTCATGAATTAGATACATTATTGGTGAAGAAATAATGTGTCACCGATAATTTTAAATTTGTGACTAACACTACATAACAAATGGCGGCCACAATTAATTTTTTGGTGGGAAACACTAGTGGAAAAAATTTTATTACGAATTTTTATGTTTCGATACTAAAAGTATGTGTCTCATATATTTAAGCACGAAAATTATATTTTGTCACTAAAAGCGAACAGTTAGTGACGAATTTGATGTCGTAGCTAATAATTTCGTAGCTATATATCATATTTGTTGTAGTCAGTAGTCGTAATAGAATCAATTTGTGTGTGTGTGGAGCTTGACATGTGGCCTTTCCTTCAATATTCTCGTACTTTCAGTTGTGCACGACTGCTTATATAGAATATTATTATTATATTAAAGTTAATCCACTAAGTTGTCTACTTGATTTCCTTCTTCAACCTTCTATCGTTAATTTTTTTTAGCTCCAAATTTTTTCATCTTTGCACCAATTTGCTCCTGCAAATAAAATACGCTATTTAGCACAATCCATAAAATTCATGCTCGAAAAGGACAAATACAAATAAAAAATCTGAGGTAAATAATGATAAAAAAATATACACTTTTGACCTCACATCGACACCACACACTTATGTTTTTGTTCTTCCTCGAGCAAACATTAAAGCTCATCTCAAAGAAATCATATTTAAAATGTCATCACTTTAGTTGATACAAACAATTAGGCCATAGACATATTTCAAAACATCAGGTACACTTCTAAATCATTATGCATGATATAAAAAATAAACAACAAACCTCTAACCTCTTAACCTCAAGGAAGGACTTTGAACTAGTCAAATTTAAGTTTGCTCGCCTACTCTCAATAAAGAAAGCTAATAAAATCACTTATCTATCATGGAACAAGGGCTCTCATAAAAAGAAATATTTCACACACGCAATTCAAAAGATTGAATATAAATTAGGATGCATTAAAGAAGAACTCTCGCACTCACAAATAAAATTCACATGTATCAACAAAGAACTATATGTTTGCTCATTATGTACATCTCCACTAAGCATGCGGAATAGATTCAAATAGGACTTTGATGGGTTGTAATATAGGCTAGGGAACAAGTAGAAATACTATATATAATAGTGATTTACACTTCCCTAAGCGCTTTGCAATTTTAGACTTGATCACTCATTAGTTTCTTCTCTTTATTTTCACTTGTCTTCAACAATTATTTCACAAGTAATTCTCACCATATCAAGAAGGCTTCAATTATTTTTTCTCTTTTTTTCGAAGGATTTTTTTCTTGTCACATTCTTTTGTTCTTCTCATTTTTTTTTTCATCACATTCTTTTAAAGAGGGTTTTTTAAGCTATAATTGATTATTTTTTCTCTCAACCATTTCTTTTTAGAAGTAACAATAGAATAAGTCTATGCTATTTGATCAAGGAAGCAAGATGCGAGAACTAGGAATTCAACAAAAGAAATAAGGGCAAAATATGTCTACCAACAAACTGCTATCGGGTCAAATTGGATAACTAGTTATATCATATCTGAAAAAGTTAAATTTACGAGACAAATCAAAGAAAACATATTATCATCTCCTAAACAAAGCATGACATTTTGTTTCACTGCAAAAATATGTAGGGCAAGTTCTAGACTAAGATGCAATATATGGAATAAAAAAAGTGTCACCACACATGGTACGAGTATCAATCATGATGGATCAATTCCACTTCTAAGACAAACAAAATCATAACAAACTAAAAATAAAATAAGTTATATACAAAGTCACAACCATGAGCTTGGGTGTCAAAGAGTCTGTAATTTCGTTAGCAATCAAGCATTCACAAGAAAGTACTACTCAAAATCAGGCCTAAACAGCAAGCCTCACACAACTAAAAAGGATATTTTCTTTTCTCTCCAATAAGAACTAAAATAAAATTTATTGTTAAAGAATAGAAGACACTCGGATCAAAGGGAATATCCTCGAGAAAAAGAACCGAAAACAAAAAGTCAAGGCACTCATCCTAAAAAAAAGACTCAATAAGACAGTAAAAAGTAAGAATTCGCTCCTCCACCCCTAACTTCAAAAGACGATATGTCCCCAAAGCATCAATTAAAATTTAAAACAAGAGTTAGGATAACTCTTTAAGGCCTCTAGGCCTAGCTAGTAGCATGTTCTCCCAATTTTCATCGAGGGTCTTCACCCCAGACTTAAGCTCAAACGTGCTCTTTTGCTTCAAATTCTTGGGTACTCAAACTTCTCCTAATCTGCAAATAAAAATAAAGCTACACTATAAATTGGGTTGTCTCCCAATAAGCGCCTAATTTAACGTCGCGTTACAACAGAAGTAAGTTCACTACTTTTCTTTCACCATTGAACTTATGAATTGTACCCTCCCCCCCCCAAAAAAAAAAAAACTTCTCATCTATTTTTCTGCTCCTCTCAAGGAGCGGTGTTATGATGATTAAAGAACCAAATAATATATGTTGCATCTTGCACTTCTTGACCCTTATGTGAGCAGTGTCATTTTGTGTACGTGGACTAAAACACTTTAGGATGTAGGGGACTTATTCCTCATCTATACACTCATCCATTAGTTTAGATGACTCAAAAATCAAGTTTCCATCTAAACATAATATAGAAAAGCATTTTGAATGAGATTTAAGATACTTTATCTCCAAAGTAACATTATTTACAACATTCTCACTTTTGTACTCTTTATCAAACGTGGTATCTTCACAAAAAGTATGGTTGTATTGTATCTTCTTCTGTTTTAGATCCTCAACTTGACTTCTAAGTGCCTTTTCAGTATCACAAAACTAATAATTGGATTGTTGAGCATCAAAGAGTAGCAACCTTTGCATTTAATACATTGCTTCATGCTCACAAGAAAAACATATCGACATCTTTAAAGTCCTTCATTTTTCTATCTATAACATGTGACACCCCATATATGATTCTCTTACGTTGCTTTTCATATTCCTCTACAAATTTCCTACATGATTTCATACTATCGAAGGAACAAAGATTATTAAAATCATCATGAGAGGGTTTTGGAGTAGGATAGAACCACACAGTACAATCGAACCACAAACCACCACAAAATTTACAAGATTGAGACGGTGCACACAATTCTCTCTCGGGAATATATTGATATTGTTGCTAAAAGTGGACTCTTTTACAATACGGACAAGGTCTTATCACACATAATAATTATCATTCATGTCCATCTCGAGAAGAGTATTAATTATTAGGAATATATATATATATA
>NC_028642.1:18327336-18430575 GCF_001406875.1 Solanum pennellii | reverse complement strand
TATATATATATATAAGAAAAAGTGTAACTTAGAAAAATAGTTACTTTCTAAGTTCTTGACAACGGCGCTAAAAAGTTGTTGCTCCCAATTGCGCATGCAAGTGTACGTGATCGAGCAAGTAATATAGTGGCTCTTAAATGAACCGAATTATTGAACCCAAATGACTTGTCAATTAACTATTTACTAAATTATACTAGTCTAATAATTTATTTAAGAGTTATAAAAGTATTGGATTTTAATTTTTTAAAGAGAAGAATGCACGGATTAAATAATAAAATTATTTACAATGGTAGAAAAAATATAAGGTTGCGACATGCATAGGGTTTCATGTATCACATCTTATGCATTAATTAAATACGCTTATCAAATTACTGATTTATAGGGTTGATTTCATGATCATGGTCTCGCGACCTTTAATCGCCTACTCCAATTAGATGTCTAACTACATTATAGACCGGGGATAGGTAATCCTAATTAGAGAGTATTTATATTTGATCCTATTTTGTAACCAAGATATGTGTTCGTCTAGACGTCACTCCTAAATACAAATTCTGGACGTTACTCCTAAATACAAATCTAATCAATTTAATGAAAGATTAAGATTTTTATATCCTTTGGTCTATCTACCTTATCGTCTCCCGAGTCCAAAAATAGATTATTTATTTATACCTATGGTGATTAAGCATAAAATACTAAAATAAAAATACAAAAGTAATTTCAAGTAATAAACAACATTAATTTAAAATAAACGATGTTTAACAATTACCCATAGCCACAGACCCAAAACAAGAATCTTTAAAAACTAATGTCTAAGAAAATAAGAAGAAGAAAGGAACCCTAAAAAAAGAAATTGAATTTCTAAGTTGTACACGTGAACAGTAGTCGTAACAAACTCAATTTATGCGTGTCTGGAGCTTGGCACATGGCCCTTCCTTCAATGTTCTTATACTTACAATTGTGCGCCGCTGCTTATAGAGAATAGTATTATTATTATTATTATTATATTAAAGTTAATCTATTAAGCTACCTGCTTGATTTTCTTTTTCAACCTTCATCTTTAATTTGTTTTAGATACAAACTTCTTTATCTTTGCACCAATTTATTTGTACAAATAAAATACACTATTTCGTGCAATCCATAAAATTAGTGCTCAAAGAGGGAAAATACAAAAAATAAATGTAAGATAAATAATGATTAAAATTGTATATTTTGATCTCACATCAATGAACAACAATTGTTCATACATGCTACGATCTATTCTGCATCATCTAGGCCAATTTCTTGAATAATCCTTACAGATGGTATTTCTACCTCGGCATGTATTACTGTTTCAGAATCATAAACCAACATATAAGGAGTTGTCCTAGTATATAAGGAGTTGTCCTAGTATATGTTCTAATTATGGTGCGATAACCAAGCAAAACATATGGTAACTTCTCATGCCATTGCTTATGAATGTCCACTATTTGACATGAAATCTTCTTGATATGCTTATTTGAATCCTCAACTAGTCCATTATTATATGTTCAATAAACTATGGAATTATATGTTATGATTGATTCTGGAATCCGGAATCGACAAACTATATTTGTTGCAAAAAAAACTGCTACTACCTTTTAGTTACTGCTTTGTATGTCAAAGCTTCACCCCACTTAGAGAAATAGTCGATAGCTACTAGGATAAAATGATGTCCACTCAATGTGGGAGGCTCAATTGGTCCGATTACATTCATGCCCTTAGCAGAAAATTGACAAGGGGTACCCATCACATTGAGCTCATTTAGTGGAACCTTTATAAAGTCTCCATGCACTTTACACTGGCGACATTTCTGCACATATCAGATCTTATCTTTCTCTGTGATCATCCAAAAATTACAGCTCTTAAAATCTCCTTCGCCTGGGTGACCATTCTATGAGGTACACATGTTACTGCATGTGTTTCTTCCAAAAGCCTTGTCTTTTTTTGTGGCATCGACACACCTCAAAAATCCTAAATGTGGAGTTCTCCTATGTAATATTTCTCCATTAAGGAAGAAAAGATTGACCATTTTCCTTCAAGTTGTGGCATTTTCAGGATATTCTCATGCTTCTATCAACCTTCTAATGTCGTAGAACCCTGACTTTCCAGCCAGTTCCTCATCTACATGAAAATGATATGCATGTTGATCATGTATTTTTACTTATATATGGTAGATTTACTTTTCGTTTGGATGATGAATCAATAAGGACAATGTTTCCAAAGCATCGGCAAACTCATTTTGAGCTCAAGGGACCTGCTTGAACTTGATCATTGTGAATATCCTACTTAACTCCTTTACACAGTGCAAATAAGGAAGGATCTTAACAATATTATGGTACATTTTCTTACTCCTAATGAACCAATAAGTGAAATTCTTTTATCACCGGGAGTTCTTTGATGTTCATTCTACGCCCATCCTATGTTCGAGAATACAAGCTTTATATTCTTTCATATATTTGTACAACAAAACCTGATTGAGATTGGGTAATATTGACATGTTTCTAAAATTAAGACTACTCCTGTGCTGAATCCTTTGGAATATGATGTACTATCAAAGACACATTTCATCCATTGTATGACTCTGATGTGTCTTCTCTTAAAAAACAACACTAGTTCAACAACAAAGTAGGCCGAGAGTGACTTGTAAAATTGGTCCATCAAGTTTTATGCGAGGTGATAAGCCAAGGCTTTTCCTTTGATGGCTTTATATGTCTTGTACACAATATCGACCTCGATCAATAAAATTTTCCATTTTTCTAGTTTAACTGAAGGCATCGGTTTCTCAAAGATGTACTTGAGTAGATCCATTCGCGAGATCAAGTATGTGATGTATGTAGACAAGTAAACCCTGATTTTTTGTGCAATTCGAGTCAAAGTGAAACATTGTCATGACCCAAATTATACCCTAGGTGTAACATGGCATATAGGACTCTGAGAGGCCCTTCACAAGCCACTTAGCAATGTGGAAGTCTAATATAAGACTCAACAAGCAATATACCAACCAAAAAAAGTGGTTGGGATATCACCTATATACCATTTACAAATATCTAAAAACTGAAATGATGTAACTCTATAAAAGTGTCTTAGTCCTTGGCTCATGAGGACTCATCAATCTTCAAATGTCAAATGGATCAACTATCCACGAGTGTAAGAGTTAGGAGCGTCGTACCCTATATTAGTGAAACAATATAGGCACAATTATGTATTAGTACATGGAATGTACTAAGTATGATAGCAATGCAAAAGAGTTATAAAATCATGATAATGAAGACTTTACATGACATACAATGACCAAGCTAAATCATAAGATGAAAGGGGTAGAAAACACAAGACATAATCATGGTTAATGTAATCATAACATCATTAAAACACTTGGAGATACTTTATAAGTAATCTTAGCTCATTATTGTGCGAAGTTTACCATGTTAACAACATAGAACTTGTGAGCTATAACATGGAATCCAGTGTCTGTCTCATATCGTAAAAGGAATGTCCTTACTTGCCAAGATAAGAACCATAAATGTGAGCTAAACTATACCCACTAACTAATGTTTATCTGAAAAAAAATCCATGGTGGCACATAGTTATGGGACAAGGAGATTGCTACTAATGATTATGCCTTGACTAACGGCAGAGCCTCCATCACGATATCTTCTTGATACTAAGTATAAATTCCATTGAATAGTCATTAATTTATATTCATTTCATCATGAAAAGACACAATAAATCCACCAATCCAAGCTAAAGTTCATTTAGAATATCTCTTAATCTTGATTCAACTTAGGTGAGAAAATTTTTCAACCTTATAAATTGTTATGTGAGAAAACCTTTCATAATTATATATATTCTTAGTAGTGTGTGAGAAAATCTTTCAACTAACAACATTGATACTTTACCCTCAAAGCATCCTCAAGTCATTTATATCAACTTCACAAAAGAATGCACTTCATAAATTCATAATTTCATAGTTCATAAGTTTCATCATGTGCTCATAGTCAAAAGTCATAGATCATGCACAGGTTCATATTCAGTTTGTTAGTCTTATCATGCATATTTTACATATTGAGTACATTCAGAGTAATGATCACGTACTGTGTGTTATACTCTTTTATAATACAGGTTCCGCCATTCAATATCCAACCATGATAAGTACAAATTTCAATCAGCTCAATAACACGGTTGGTAGTCCTCGTCTTTTAAGGACAGCCTTTATATTCTTTTAGTTATTTACTATTTTAGATAATTAAGATTAAAGAGTTATTCTAAATGAACTTTGGCTTGGATTAAGTAGACACTTTCAGATAGACAATTAAGTAAACATATCAACATTATGTGTGTCAAATAAACTCACTTTTGAGTATCCAGTTTTAAATGATTGACTTATTACTTATTTCAGTTTAACTTTTGGATTTAGTTATTCTTTATACAAATCGTAGTGTTATAGTAGACCATGAGTCAGCTTGCGGTCACTTGTGGATCTGAGCACCATATTACAACTAGCAGTAGTTTAATATAGTGAAAAACTTCATATTAGAGCATCAGGTTTAAGTGTTCTAGGTTGTTTGAAAGTCGCGTTAAGTGAAATCTTATTCATAGGTGTGAAGCATGTCACATCTATCAATAAAAGGCTATAAAATGTTCTAGAAAATATTTCACTTCTTTTATGTTCTCAATCATGAAATAAGGTTTAACACTATTTAAACTTCTTATGTTCGAATTCGTGTTTTACACGTTTACAGAATCATGCCTACCAGAAAATCTTAAGTTAGAAGAAATATGAATGAGGACAGACAAGCACCACAAGTGTATCTCCCGCAAAATTAATAAGTGAAACTAGAGCCTAACATTAGAATTTTAATAATTTATGCATAAATGGAAAATATGAAATAGTCCAAAATTTTGACTAAGTATAATTTTAAGGTAGGGTTCAAGGAACGCGGAAGTCTTCACCACCCATAGAAGCTTCTTTGAAAAAATGTCTTAACCGTGTGGGTAAAAAAGCATGTTCACATGAGGCTCTAAGGCCTGTAAAAGTCCTTCATGGTCATACAAAGTCCCTCGTGGACTTTTCCTAGGTCGATATTTGGAAAGATGGCTGTCCACGTGGGGATGCAAGGACCAAGGAAGACCCTCTGCACATGGACCCCACTGCACGTGGACCACCACGCATGGGGGTTGCCTTAGTACACTAGATAGTGCACGTGTGCAAAATGGGGGGACCACGATTGTGTACTCCCTTGTAGACTTATGCCTTAGCTTGAAAAAGCTAAAGGCAAGTCCAACAGAGGGTTTACGGCTGGCACACCCTTCTAAGGGCCTTAAAATCTCCCTTGGTAATTGCCTTATCTTTATTTGGGCAATCCAAAGGGAGCATAAAAAGGGATAATTTTGTAATTTCCTTTTTAAGTCCAAATTAAATAGGTATAGTCTATATTGTTTTTAAATAAATAAATAAATAAATATATAGTATAAATAGACCATATGAATACTTCAAGGACCTTGAGCGCTTCCTTATTCATTTTCTTAGGTTTTGTTTTTTGCTAAGTCCATATGTGCAAGATCGTCTTCGTAAATCTTATTTTTATGTTTAATTAGAAAGTGGGTATATTTTATATTATTTCTAAATGACTATACAAGGGTTTTTATATCAGAACATCCCCAAAATAAATTACTTTCACAAAGACCCACTTCAAATCAAAAAGTTCATCTTCCTCCAAAAAATTCTCTACTAGAAACCCAAGAAGAAGAAGAGTAAAAATTGAAGATTGGGCTAGAAGAAATCAAGTGTTTTTCATAAATTCTTCAAGGATTCATAATGAAGGGATGATAGTTTGATATTTGGGTAGATTTCTCCGAAAGAGCTCCTTCAAAACTTGACTTAGAAACATCCAAATTTCCTCCAATTTCAAGGGTGTGGTCAAATGGTGTGGGTTTCTTCCAAAAAAATGATTTTAATGGTTGAATTAGTTTGAGGGGTAATTGAATTGATGATTTATGGATGAATTTTTCTGAAATTCCCCCCAAGAACCCATGGATCCTATATTGCAATCTTAGTGTGGGTAATTGATTCTAGAAGTATGCAAATGGGTCTTGTTGTGATCAATTGAATTGAATATGAGTTAGTTATGATGTAATTACATAATCTAAGTATGATCTATTTGTGTTCTTGATTAACCTAAGATTCTATGGTGAATTTGATATATTCTAGGGTTATGTGACGAAAAAGGCAAATTGTGGGTTTAGTTGTGACCTTCCAAGAATGAAATTCTTGATGAATTGCCTAACACTAGATCAACTAGACTTGAATTTATTCTAAGTAAAGCTTGATTAAATGAACTAGCTTGATTATGTCTTATATGATGATTTATGGATAAGTAGTGTTGATATTTAGTTTACTCTATGTTATATGATTATAATTGAGTAATAATAAAGCATGCGGTTAGTCTATTGAGAGTTATATTTATATGATAATCTACTTGAAAGGTGGAGGTATTTAGTTATTGTGTATGAACTATTAATCCACTTGAAAGGTGGAGGTGTTTACTTATGGTGCATGTTGAATTGTATATGGTACCATTGTGGAAGGATTGTACCCACATGACCTTCAATATGATTATATGAGCTTACACATGCAATGAATGAACTAATTGAATTATGATTATGTTCATGTGTACTATAGTGAATTTGTATGCATTGATTTACATGGTATATAATCCTTGAATGCAATATATGAAGATTATGCATGATTGTGATAATATGTGCATGCTTATGAACACTTTGAGAAGGAAGTGATAATAATGTTGTTGTGTCATTGTAAGGACAATACACACACTCCATGCATAAACACGATTATGATGTATCTATGGTGTTAAATGAAAGTATAGTTCTCATATGCACCTTTAGACATTATTATGCATAAAATGTACATGACCATGTGAAATGATTACTCACATGTATATGATGATTCTAAGGTTGAAAGTTAGTTCTCACCTTATTGAATCTTTGAGCTATATAATGAGTTGTATTGAATGAAAGGATAAGTGTTGCTTCACACATGTAAATGCAATTGAAGAGTAATTATGTATAATTTGAGAAATAATGCTTAGCACCGAGCGGATATGGAAAATGAGGTGGAGTCCTTCCCGTTAATACAATAGGTCGGGTCTTTTACATATGCTCTCATTAGATAGAAACTCTCCCGTTAATACAATAGGTCAGGTTTGTAGAAATAATCTCCCTATTCCAAAACTATATGCCCACACAGGTATTAGCTAGTGGATCCACTTTATAACTATATATTTAGTTCTACCTTAGGCAAGTAGGACACCTTCTTTCAGTGTGGGGTTATACGACACCGGATTCCATGTAGCTCACATGGTGTATGTCGGTTAAGTCTATATTCCCTTTAATGAACAAGAACCTGAATTACGATAAGAACGTGAGTTATGTGCTATGATTATTAAGAAGTTCTACTTAGTATGGATGGGGGTATGAAACTCCATTCATGCACTGCACAAGCAGGATTTGAGAGTGGACATGGTATATTTATCCTATGACATGATGTTATGAGATAATTTATATGAATTATGAACATGAACATGAAATTTACTTATAAATTCTTAATGAGTTTTACTTAGTGTGAGTGGGGGTGTGGGACTTCACTTATCTATTGCACAAGTAAACTTATAAAGGGGTGGTGGGGTGGTTTCCTTATGTTATGAAGATATATGAACTTATGTATGCATGATATAAATTGTTTCTATGAGTGACTTTACTTATTATGAACATGAATGTCTCCTTGTTTATGAGTGATTGGCTATGGACAAGGTCTAGGTATGGCATGCATGATCTTGGTGGCCTAGAAGTGATACTTAGTGTATATAGGATTATGAGATCCTATCTATGCATTGCACAAGTATGGCTTAGGGTTTCTTATGTGATGGTTACATTATGACGATATGATCTTGGTAGGTAATTATGTATGTGAATTATGTCTTATGAAGATTGGAGTATGCATTATGTTTTGTTGAAAACTATGCTTATGATTATGGTGATATCCTTTATGCTATGTTGAAATGTGCATGGTTTGTCTTATGAGCTCTATTCTCCAACTATTTCAAATATGATGTTCAAAAGTGTCATATAGCGTGGTTTCAACAAAATGTCTCTTTTATTCATGTTTTAAGGATTTCTATGCATGGCGTCTATAATTAGTACTTTTTGCGCTAAAACCCATATTTCTACATTTTCTACGAAGTATAGGCTTTGGAGATATTGGATTTCATCCTCATGGCTAGGACCTTAGTAGATCAAGAATAAGAAGATTGGTGAGTCCTCAAAGTATTCGAGGGCTTGGTCATTATGTCCCTTAAGTCTTTTTTTAATGTATTGGACTTTTGTACGGGCTGTGTCCCTAAGATTGTATTTCAAGAGTTTTAATACAATTATTCTAGATGGTTTGAGACATAGTATTATAGATATTCTCTCATTTTATAAAAGTCTTCGATTGTAAGAAAAGTTTTAAATTTCCGCAATTTCACCTATGTTCTTATGTTATGATATGTTATGAGACTTTTCGGAGTCTCATACTCCGTGTCACATCTAAGGGGTAGTCTTGGGTCGTAACAACAAGCTTCAACAAATCCCTGGAATGAGCAAGTTTATCATGTCGAGGTTAGGCCTGTTTTTTGGGCGTCGGCTTATGCCATGGCCACTCAGGTCAATCATCATGCTATTGCACAAGCTAACCCAAATGGAACAATGATACGCTCAAACTTACTTCTCAAATAAGAAGTAAAGCGGTCGTATCAAGTAAAGAACCCAACTAATGAGGTTGGGATCGTTCCCACGAGGAAAATAGTTCAGACTTAACTTCAATCTATTATTACTACTATTTAGTCAATTATTTCCTTGGAAAGCAATGACAATAAAAAGGGGGGGTTTTTTACTTCTAAATGAACGAAAATAACTAGCTAAATTAAAGGAGACACTAACAGCTTCAAATGATGTAGTTTAATCAATTAATAAAAGTAACTAGGGTTTATGTGTTCCCCACAAGTTCATAACTTGATAATTCTAACTATAACAATTCTTTCCTAGTATCTTGCATGCAAAGTGATAAGCTATGTATTTCTAAATCCTTGATCCGGCATCTAGAAAATTTCACTCCGCACCTTGCTCCGGCTACATGTGTTGCTATACTAACCCTTACCTTTACCTCATATTAAGCATCGTATTCGATATTTGACTAAGTTATTACCTCGTACCAATCAATACTAGCCTATCAGATAGTATACACTAAATCTATATTGATAATTCTTTTCCTATTATCTACCTCCTTGGTTCGGCAAGAAGCATTAAGGCGAGTTCTAACGTTGGCCATCCGTTAAAAAGACTTCTAAGCGAAAGAATTATCAATACATGCAAGACACTATTCTAGAATTGTTATTTTAGTTAGGTTTTACCTTATTACTCACCTATGGTTCCCACAACCCTAGTTATGGAGTTTAGTTACCCATAGTCATAATCACATTATTCAAATATGTAATATAAGAATTCATGCACTTACTTCAATGAGAAAGAATAAAATCCAGAAGTTCACTTGATTAATCAACAAAAGTCACCAACAATCAATTACTGAAATTAATTGAAGACTAAAGATTCTCCAAAAGTGTAACAATAATCACCAAGTCTAATCCACAAAAGAAGCTCAAATAACCAAGAGTCTAACCCCAAAAACGAGGTTTTTTGAACTATTTATAAAAAATAAAAACCTAATTAAATAAGGACTCTATTTGCTAGAAATCTGTCAAAACGCGGTCGACAAACCTCGCGACGGATTGTCGTGGTCACGACGGGCCATCATGGACTCCGTCGTCCCATAATTATGCAATTTCTTCTGCTGCTCTCTTCATTACCCTCGACGGCGGGTATGACGGATCGTCACAGGCACAACGGTCCGTCGGGGGTATCCGTTCCATAACATTTGAACTCTTGAAATTTGGGTGCTGAGACTACTTCTCTGATCTTCATGACGAACCAGCAGGGTGGACCGTCATGGCTACAACGGTACGTCACGCACTCCGTAACCCCACACTTGGTCAGACTTCCCCATCTTCCTTCAGCGCTGCACTACGATTCCACCTACGGACCGTCACTGGCACGACGAACCGTCACAAGCTCCGTAAGTGGTAATTTTCTGTATTTCTTGCTCAAAAACCTCCGCATTCATCTTTTACACAGATTTCCTGCAAATAAAGAGAAACTTACATAAAAATTAGTACAAAAAGGCTTTTGGACACACTAAACTTAAGGAAAAGGCATTAAAAATACCGTGAAACCACGGTATATTAACACACTCAACTTAAATTCGTTGTTTGTCCTCAAGCGACGCACTATGACTCAATACAAAATCTTTGTACAATAGTATCCATGTTTTATCCTTCGTAATCATTTGGCTATCAATCCCGATCAATCTCATCATATTTATGCATGTTATAACTATTAGGCTTGAATTATGTGGAATAA
Organism: Solanum pennellii; assembly: GCF_001406875.1. Classification (NCBI taxonomy): domain Eukaryota; kingdom Viridiplantae; phylum Streptophyta; class Magnoliopsida; order Solanales; family Solanaceae; genus Solanum; species Solanum pennellii. Next base: position 18,420,030 of record NC_028642.1, on the reverse strand, counting down.
GACCATGACACAGACTCACCATGCACTAACACCTATCCTCTTCAATTTCTCACCGAGGTGCTAATATTTCCGGTATTGCAACTAGTGTCCTCACTTCAAAACAACCTCCTCATTTTTCATACAATGATTTCAGTTAGAGTATATTACTTTTCAACACTCACTCTCAGAACAAATTCACACTCATTCATACATATTGCCATAAGCTTGCACTTATTTTTACTGTTTTAAGTTCGCTATACAACTCTTAGGATCACGATAGGGTATATTTAGGTATAGTTTAGTGACTTTTTGCCCTCCTTGACATATAGGCTAAACATACCACTTTTTTATCATTTTATTTCGCCCAGTTTCTCATATTCTTTCACCTTGCAATTTTCCCTTCTTTCTTCATTTGTGTAAGTGACTCTCTTCTTTTCTTGCCTGTATTTATTGTATTTTCTTTTATTTATTTATTTTTTATTTATTTCACTTTTCTTTCAACTGATTCTTGAATCACTTTACTTTTGTTCTTTCTCTCTCTTTGTTCTTTCAACCCCACTTTCCAGAGCATTCCTCATAATAGCCACCCTCAACTCATGGCTTTGCCATGATTCAAAGTACACAATACCCAAGTTAGGTCAGGGCCATAAAAAGGGTTGTTTACTGCATTAGCCATCCTCAACTTATGCTTTTGGCATAAGCTGAGAGTGCACATGTCCAAGGAGGGACCAGGGCCAACACATTATTCTCAGAAAAGATCTGTTGGGGTGAAAAAGAAAGGTATAGTTTAAGCTCAATTCATTTGGATCAAAGAAGGATTAATTTCATTTGGTTTTCTTTTATTTAGGCTAAAAATGGGCTATATTGAACAAGGGCCTATGATCCTTTCCTAATTGTCTATTACAGCTTACTTTTAGCAGGACTAACCAGGCAAGTTCTAGCTCAGTACAAATAGTGGACTATTCAAATCTTCCTCACACTCACTTGACATCTCATTACTCTACCAGATTATTAGACACCAAGTTCGAATTTTAGACTTAGAGTCATGCAGTGGTGTACCTCTATGTCATGCTTAGAGCCACACATTTATCAATTACTATGCCTAGTCATGCATCATTTTCATTTCATCAGGATATCAATTTAGCCATCATGCTTCAGAATCAAACTATGTACACAAGATATAGACATGCTGGTTCAATAGAAAAAATAATCAGTCTCTTGGGGAAAAATAACACAGGGAAGAAAACCCCAAAAGAGGATAGTGAATTGGGCTACTCAGACTTCACCCTAGCACTCACTTTCCATTTACCCCACCCCCAACAAAAAGACATGCAATTGTCCCCAATGCCTAAAAATATTGAAATACAAGAGTGGTAGGTGAAGCAAACCTGGGGCGCAAAGCGCCGACGATCAGCAAGCTGGTGGGTCCGGTTCCCCGGAACCCACTACCTCTGTAATCTGGACACCCTCAGTAGTGTCAATAGCATCAACAACACTATCAGCGGTGCCTCCCGCTATCTCCTCCCTCATTTGACGCGCCTCCTCATCAGCAAGCGAGGATCTCCTCGCAGCCTCCATCTCACGGCGCTCCTTCTTCCGTGCTCGAGCCTCATCCTCCTCTCGACCCCTACGCCTCTTGGCATGCTCTCGGGGGGGAGGTGGTGGAATCTCAGAAGTGGCGAATAAGGAAGCCATCATTGTGTCTTCAGCAGGCTCTGCAGAAGGGGCCTTAGACTCAGGCACCTTAGCCTCTAAGATCATATCGATGTCTGTGCAAAGACTGTCGACCGCAGCCTGAAGGGTCGACACATCCACATGAGGGGCTGGTCGGGCTAACACCCGCAACTCAAAAGCGTCCAAGCGCTGATGAACCTCAGCGATCTTCCGCTCTGTCTGATGGATCATTCTCCGCTCCAAGCGCTCTTCTGCCTCAGCAATAGACCTCTGCATCCAAGGCTGGATGTGATGCAGAAGTGTAGCCATCTGTGCCTCTAATTTCTGGACCCTAGCAAGCGGGACCAGAGCGGGGAAAGAGGCTGAGCGAGAGGAGCTCGGGGCAGTGCTACTACCCGGGATAGACTCGACCGGGGTAGTGTTAGTGGAAGACGCCTGCGTAGCCGTGCGGACATGTGCTACCGTATCAGCCAGATTGTCACCAAGTAAGTGGAGGCAACTCTGGACGGGGCTCTCTGCGTGAAGCCAACTCATTGGCCTCATCCCTAATGAGGCCGATATCAATAGTGCCGAGCGGGGTCTTGAGCTGATCAACGTGCCATATAGGCACACCTACGGACCTGCATAGAGAAAATATCATGCACGGGAAAGGGTAAGTAGTTGTGACCTTAAAAGCCCTCTCGTGCATGACCGCCTATAGAAGCCAAGCAAAGTCCACCTCAAACCCGGCTATCATCGCCGCCATCAGTACTGCACGATCCCATGTGACTATATTATCAGCGGCTGTGGGGGAAAGGCAGTGGCAAACAATCAACCATAAAAACTTCGCTGTGAAGGTCAGGTTAGCCTTCTTGATGGCTCCCTTCGGCTTGGTCACCCAGTCAGCACCCTCTCCATCAACAGACAAGTGCAGGGTCATCCACCTCTTGGTGGTCTCTCTCAGCGATGGCTCACACAGGAATTGGCCATCTTTGACAATTTGCCACCGGTAGTAAAACTCGGCGGTGAGAGGGGTCCAGTTGGCATCAACATCCTCGCCGTATAGATACCGGCGGATGGCAGGCAGGGAGATATCAACCTGAATGCCACGTACTCGGAAATGCTCCAGTGGGGCCTGTTTGGCGGGGGCAGCCCGCCTATCAATCTGTGATCTGAGAGTAGCCACGTAAGAGGCGTAGAACTCTCTGACCAACTCTTCACTATAACGTCCCAACGAACGCGCTGTCCACTTCATCGATGTCTGGTGAAGAGATTGTGGATCTCTGGCATAGTCGGGAGACTTCTCGTAAGGACCCGCCGCTCCAATGTAAGAGTTCGTGTCATGACTCCTTTGTCATTCAGAAACTTAGCGTCGGAATAGACTTGACACTGCTCGTCGACACACCACCGGTTGGGCTGGTCGGCAACCGGGGTGAGAGCATGAGTCGGTGCACCGGGTGTGGATTCCGAACTATCAGCCTCATTAGACGAGGCAGACTGTGCAGCGGTGGCGGGTGCAGGGACCTCAGCAGATCCGGAGGCTTCCTCCGACCATGAAACTCCTAATGAGCCAGACGCTCCTTCTTCATTAGTAGCTGACCCAGAAGGTGTGCCGGTCAGTGTGCGCTCCTCATCAGACTGGGAGGCAGTGACTACGCCAGACGCCACCTTTTTGGGTGTGGCTCTGGCAGCACGTGCAGCTCGGGATGGGGTGGAAGTGCCTGGGGGCACGTACTCGGGGTGACTCTCATCATCAGAGAAAATGACCAGGCGGGCAGACGGGGCGACAGACTTCGATCGCCCGCGTGCATAGACACGATCTTGTTTTGGTGCCATAATAGATAGTACCTGTAAAGAATCAATATTAGTACTAGAAGGAGCAAACAGGACAAGCAAAACCACACAAAATAAATAAAAGAGTTAAGATGTAATGACATTTCTATAGTAACAGTGAAACACGACGGACCAGGTGACGGCTCGTCGTGAGTACGACGAACTGACATGGGGTCCGTCATGTCTTACTTTAAACTATGTTTGTGTGGAGACCCCTAAAGAAAAGTCTCTGACAAGTATGACGGATAGGCAGGACGGACCGTTGTGATTATGACGGTCCGTCGTCGATGTCCGTCGTGGCACACTTAGGAAAAAAATGAGGACCCTTAGGAGAGGGGTCTCTGACAGTCATGACGGTAATGCAGGACCGACCGTCTAGGGTATGACGATCTGTCGTAGGTGTCCGTCAGAGGATAATTGGAAAAAGTATGGAGACCATTAGGAGAGAGGTCTCTGACCATCATAACGGTTATGCAGGACGGACCGTCGAGGGTATGACGATCCGGCGTAGATGTCCGTTGGAGGACACTTAGAAAAAGTAAGAGACCCTTAGGAATAGGGTCTCTGACCATCATGACGGTATGTGCAGGACGGACCGTCGTGGGAATGACGGTCCATCGCATGTGTCCGTTGGAGGACACTTAGAAAAAGTAAGAGACCCTTAGGAATAGGGTCTCTGACCATCATGACGGTATGTGCAGGACGGACCGTCATGGGAATGACGGTCTGTCGCATGTGTCCGTTGGTGGACACTTGGAGAAAATTGTACACTGCGGTGTTAGGGATGTTGGAATGGACCCAATGACGGTCCGTCGTGGGTAGATGGTCCGTCATTGGGGTCTCGTTCTGTCATTCAGTGACAGAACTGGGGATGCCCCATTCATCCCCTATGACCCAAATGGAATTGTTAGTGTTTTAACCTACATTTGTCTAACCCAAATACCTAGTAAACTAGCAATGCCAAAGCACCTATTTTTAGAGTTTTAACAAGGCAATTTTGAAGATTCTCAACCTAGGTCAGACAGAATATGTATTAAAGAATGAACCCATCAATAAGAAATAGGCTAGTACTAATTGATAAACAAAAATACAATGTAAATGGGTAGAAATCAAAGACACATACCTGAGAATTTGAGAAAAACAAGCGAGGAAGGTACTTGGTGATCAAGTAAAGAACCACAGCAGCAGACTCCGACTAGTAGAGAGTGGATATTAGAAATTGGGGAATTTGGGAAAATGATCGGTTGAAAGAAAGAAAGGTACGAAAGTGGAAGTTGAAAAGGGAGGGAAATGGGAGGAAGAGGGAAGTAAATGGGTGAAATGAAGGGGTGGGGTTTTTAAATGTTAAGAATTTTTAAAACCTCCAGCCGGGTCGGGTCAGGTACGCTTCATTAATGACGCGATGAGTCCCCGACGATGGTCCATCGCTGTTGTGACGGTCCGTCATTGGTTCCGTCGCGCGTGCCCTAGTTTTTAAAATAACAGAAAGACGTACCTGGCACGACGGATTCATACGACGGTCCGTCGCGGTCGTGACGGGCCGTCGATGTATCCGTCAGTGACTGCTGCAGAGTGATTTTCTGCAGCATTTCCTGGTGATTTGCATGCAAATTTAAAACCCATTAGCAGAAAATGCTACCATTACTAAAAAGAAAAAACTATAAGTATTGGGTTGCCTCCCAACAAGCGCCTGATTTAACGTCGCGGCACGACTGAGGACACTTGATTACTCAGCCTTCATCAAGATGGTATGCCTCTACCACTTCATTCACCGATGCAGTATGCCCAAAATAGAGTTTTATTCATTCTCCATTCACCTTAAACCGCACTCCCTCCTTGGTTTCTAATTCAACTGCTCCATGAGGAAATACTTGGGTAATCAAGTAAGGGCCAGTCCGTTTGGACTTGAACTTGCCCGGAAGCCACCGCAACCTAGAACTGTCTAAAAGCACCAAATCCCCAACCATAAACTCTCGTTTTTCACTTTTTAGGTCATTATCCTTCTTCATCTTTTCTTTGTAGGATATAGAAGATACCGATTGGAGCTCACCACTCTGCCTCATGGACCTACAAATGTTGAAGGTCGCTTTTTCATTGTTCAACCGAAATTTATCTACCCCTTTTCCATATCAACTAAGGCTCTACCCGTAGCAAGGAATGGCCTCCCTAGAATAATTGGCACTTCAAAATCAAATTCACAATCAAGAATAATAAAATCTGCCGGAAATATGAACGACTCCACTTTTACTAGCACATCGTGGAGTATCCCTATAGGCCTTTTCACTGTTCGATCAGCCATCAGTAGCCGCATCGCAGTGGGCTTTGGGTCACCCAAATCCAACTTCTTGTAAATCGAGAGGGGAATGAGATTTATGCTTGCCCCCAGATCACATAATGCTTTCGCAAAATGTAATGACCCGACTGTACAAGGAATAGTGAACGCACCCGGATCTTCTTTCTTTTGTACGAGAGATCTTGTAGCAATAGCACTACAATGCTGCATTCTATCATCATCCTCGAAAGTGAGCGATCTTTTCTTTGTAACCAGATCTTTCATAAACTTGGCATAACCAGGCATTTGTTTTAGAGCTTCTACCAAAGGGAAATTGAAAGTTCCTTCAACATTGTTATAAAACGCGATATTTACCATCCTCGGTCTTTTTCACTAATCTCTGAGGAAAGGGGGGTGGTCTAGGCATAAGAATTACTATTATAGGGACTTCTGCATCTTTTCCAGTGCTATCTTCTGCTTCACCACTACCCTCTACCACCTTATCATTATCCTTTCTCACCTTTTCCTCATTAGACAGCATAGGTGGGTCAATGGTTTGCTTACCACCACGAGTAGTGATTGCCATACAGTGTGCATCATTTTTCAGATTTTGGACAGTGTTGCTAGGAAGAGTGCCAGGTTGCCGTGTGTTCACAGTCGCAGATAATTGGGCCATTTGCAACTCGATCTGTTTAATCGATATTGCATGTGTATCGACTTTCTGTCCAATACCCGCTAAATCACTCCTTAACTCTTTAATGTGCTCAGCATTAGCATCGAACCTCCTCATCATTTTGTGCAACATATCCTCAACTCGCGCCATACTATCTCCACCATCCATAGGAGTAACTTCACGATTTTAAGGAGGGACATAGGGCCCATTCCTATCATTTCTGTTACCTTATTTACCCCTGTTGAAGTTATTGTCGTGGTTGTAGTTTCTATCTCGGATATAATGACCCTCACGGTTATAGTTACCATAGATCCGACCTTGGTTCCCTTGACCTTGGCGCCAATTATCCTAATTTGAGCCTTGGGTACTCGGTTGGAAACCCCCCGTCTGCTCATTTACTGCATAGGAATCCTCCGCATAATAGCATTCATCATTTGGTGGTGGTGGTTTAGACAATTAGTTAACTGCATTTATCTTTTCTGCACCCCCAGTGACATGTTTTAATACCAACCCAAGCTCAGTTCTCATCTGAGACATCTCTTCGCGGATCTCATCTGTGGCTGGGTTGTGAGTGGATTGCACTGCGAAGGTGTTTCTCCCAGTATCTAACTTCCTAGTGCTCCAAGCTTTATTGTTCCGGGAGATTTTCTCTAACTTCGCAGCAATCTCAGCATAAGGACACTCCCCATAAGAACCACCCGCTATAGTATCCAACACCGCTTTATTATTATCATTCTGTCCCCGATAGAAGTATTCTTTCAGTGACTCATCATCTATGCGGTGATTGGGGATGCTTCTCAAAAACGAGGTGAATCTATCCCAATAACTACTAACTGACTCTCCTGGTAGTGCCACAAAGTTGTTCACTCTATCTTTGTGGTTTAGTTTCTTGGAGACCGGGTAGTAGCGTGCTAAGAAAACGTCCCTTAGTTGGTTCCAAGTGAAAAATGAGTTGTAAGGGAGCTCAGTGAACCAAATAGAAGCCTCTCCCGTCAGTGAGAGAGGAAACACTCTGAGCCCTATTACATCTAGATCCAAATCAGGCCTTCCCACACAACTTTTACACACTGCCCTTACCTTAGCTATATGGGCATGTGGATCCTCAGAAGGTAGCCCTAAAAACAAACCTCTGGCAGTTAGCATTTGCATCAGGCTACTAGTTACCACAAAGGTGTGGCCTTGTGGTAGAGGGGCAAGACAAGCGGCCCATCGGAGTCTGCTATATTGTCATAGCCTCTATAGTATACTTTGGGACGTGGAGCGGGGTTCTGTCCCCTCTGTTGGTTCTCACCGGAGAATCGGGTAACAACTGACCATGAACATTAACCGGAGCTGGGATGTTCTGGTTTGGATCATCATCATTAATACCCAAGTTTCAATTCATGTTGCGTAGTGTACGCTCTAATTCGTGATCGTCGGGAAACAAGGGTTCTCTTCCTCTCCGTGTATTTGGCATAAAAGGAAGATAGTTCTTCAAAGATCAAAAAAAATAAAACAAAGTAAAATCAAGAAAACATTGACTAAATTATAGTAATAAGTTTAAGTTAATCCAAAAGCTACTTTCCCCGGCAGCGGCGCCAAAATTTGATACACTCAAACTTACTTCTCAAATAAGAAGTAAAGCGGTCGTATCAAATAAAGAACCCAACTAATGAGGTTGGGAACGTTCCCACGAGGAAAATAGTTCAGACTTAACTTCAATCTATTGTTACTGCTATTTAGTCAATTATTTCCTTGGAAAGCAAAGACAATAAAAAGGGGGGTTTTTTACTTCTAAATGAATGAAAATAACTAGCTAAATTAAAGGAGACACTAACAGCTTCAAATGATGGAGTTTAATCAATTAATAAAAGTAACTAGGATTTACGTGTTCCCCACAGGTTCATAACTTGATAATTCTAACTATAACAATTCTTTCCTAGTATCTTGCATGCCAAGTGATAAGTTATGTATTTCTAAATCCTTGGTCCGGCATCTAGAAAATTTCACTCCGCACCTTGGTCCAGCTACGTGTGTTGCTATACTAACCCTTACCTTTACCTCATATTAAGCATCGTATTCGATATTTGACTAAGTTATTACCTCGTACCAATCAATACTAGCCTATTAGATAGTATACACTAAATCTATGTTGATAATTCTTTTCTTATTATCTACCTCCTTGATCCGGCAAGTAGCATTAAGGCGAGTTCTAACGTTGGCCATCCGTTAAAAAGACTTCTAAGCGAAAGAATTATCAATACATGCAAGACACTATTCTAGAATTGTTATTTTAGTTAGGTTTTACCTCATTATTCACCTATGGTTCCCACAACCCTAGTTATGGAGTTTAGGTACCCATAGTCATAATCACAATATTGAAATATGTAATATAAGAATTTATGCACTTACTTCAATGAGAAAGAATAAAATCCAGAAGTTCACTTGATTAATCAACAAATGTCACCAACAATCAATTACTGAAATTAATTGAAGAGCAAAGATTCTCCAAAAGTGTAACAATAATCACCAAGTCTAATCCACAAAAGAAGCTCAAATAACCAAGAGTCTAACCCCAAAAACGAGGTTTTTTGAACTATTTATATAAAATAAAAACCTAATTAAATAAGGAATCTATTTGACAGAAATCTGTCAAAACGCGGCTGGGTCGACGGACCTCGCGACTGATCGTCGTGGTCACGACGGGCCGTCATGGACTCCGTCGTCCCATACTTATGCGATTTCTTCTGCTGCTCTATTCATTACCCTCGACGGCAGGTATGACGGATCGTCACAGGCACAACGGTCCGTCGGGGGTATCCGTTCCATAACACTTGAACTCTTGGAATTTGGGTACTGGGACTACTTCTCTGATCTTCATGACGAACCAGCAGGATGGACCGTCATGGATACAACGGTCCGTCACGCACTCCGTAACCCCACACTTGGTCAGACTTCTCCATCTTCCTTCAGCAGATGCACTACGATGCCACCTACGGACCGTCACGGGCACGACGAACTATCACAAGCTCCGTAGGTGGTACTTTTCTGTATTTCTTGCTCAAAAACCTCCGCATTCATCTTTTACACAGATTTCCTGCAAATAAAGAGAAACTTACATAAAAATTAGTACAAAAAGGCTTTTGGACACACTAAACTTAAGGAAAAAGCATTAAAAATACCGTGAAACCACGGTATATCAAACAACATCTAGTTGAGTTTGAGATTTTACTGGTATGAATCCTTCTTAGTTTTATGTTTCAAAAGTATAGGGGGATCCCCATGAGTTCATTTGATTTGACTCCATAACATTGACCTCGCTTATGATTTGTTATATTATGATTATCTTCCTTGTTTTGATTATTTTGTAATAATTCTTTTAATCAATTTGTATTGATAAAAAATAATTATAATATGACTAATTCACCCATATTAATAGTATGTTTTATTTTAAAATAATTATTTACTTTGTAAATTTCTTGTTCAAAAAGTATAATTAAAAGAAAAAGAAACAAATCCTAGAATGTTCGCCACGTTTTGAATTTATGAAAAATAATCTAACCCACTTTTTGATCAAATTGCCAGTAACTCTTAATTGGTATGTGAAATATATAGCATTAAATTAAAAATTAGAAAATGTGAAATCGGACAATTTTTCTAATTATTTTGACAACAATGAAATTGAAAAATATTAATGTGATTATCTTTGTGATAATCAAAAGTCTCAGAGGAATATTTTTAGGAAAATTTATCAAAGTAGTAAACATTTAGCATTAAATAGGACTATGTAATTATAGTTTTCTTAATTATGAATAATACAAAAATGTTAGGAGAGGAGGAGGGAAGAGACAGGCGAGTGAGGTTTAAGAGAGAAAGGAGAGAGTGTATTTTTTCTCTAATTTTGGATAAAAAGAATACAAATACAAATTGATTTATATCAAAATGAATACATATTAAGAGGAAAGAGGCGAGTGAATCGAGAGAGGGATGAGAGAGGCGAGCTATATGGAGAGATGGAGGAGTGGGGATTATATTTTTTATTTATTTTGCATTGTATTTTGTATTAATTGATCATCAGTGTATTTATATGACCATTTACTACGATTTACCCTCATGTACCTTATGTTTCGAGGACATTCTTGATGAGAATGATTGTGTTTTGACTTAGAACTACAGTAAATGCACACTAACCTACAAGCGTATGCAAGGGTTCTTGAAGGAATATAAGCTAAATAGGGGGCGGCGGGAGCGAGGGAAAATGAGTGTGAAGAAAAACACACCTAGAGTAGTCTTGGACCGCGGTAAGGGCCTAAACTACTGGAGCCAAGTTTGGGCATGTTTTTGGCACAACCTGGTGCTATGGGGGCGCATTACCCCTTGCCAACCCCGACTTTTTAGACAAATTTTAGTTTATTTACCATTCCTAATTAGACTAGAAGTGGAATTATTTTTTCTAAACTCTATAAATAGGATCCTAGGGATATTCTGTGGGGAGGAACTTCTTTATCATATTTTGTAGCTGTAATACTTTTTAAGGTTTGTTTTTTCTTCTTCTTATCTTAGACATTAGTAGCTAAAGACCTTTGTAATGGCGCTGCGACTACGAATAATTGTTGAACATCGATTGTTTGAATTAATGGTTGTTATCGCTTAACTTGTTTTTGTATTCTTGTTTTAGTATTTCATGTTTGATCACCATAGAGATAAACATATTGTCTATTCTTGTACTTGGGAAACAAAGAGGTTGATAGACCAAAGAATACAAAAGGCTCGATCTCTCTTGCATATTAGTTGTTCAGACTCGTATTTAGGATTGACACCCAAACGAACACCGAGCTTTGTTACTAAACAGGATGAAATATAAATGCTCGCCAATTGAGTTTGTCTATCCTCGCTCATGATTTAGTCAGACAGTCAATTGGAGTAGGCGATTAGAGGTCGGGAGATCATGATCATAAAATCAACCTGTAAATCAGTAATTTGATAATCGTAGTTAATTAATTACATGAGATGTGATACATAAAACCTTAAGCATGTTGCAGTCCTGAAATTTTCCAACCATTGTAAGTAATTTTATTATTTCATTCTTGCATTCTTAGTATTTAAATATAAACTAAACCCTTTTGATACGCTTGAATAAATAATAAGCTAGTATATTTTAGTGAAATAGCTAATTGATAAGTCCTTTGTGTTTGATAATTCGGCTCTTTTAGAGCCACTATATTACTTGTGTGATCGCATATACTTGTATATGTGCAATTGAAGCAACATTTGTTTTGTATAAGTTGTATTCAAATTGTATTTTGTATTTATTTTGCATTCGATTTTGTATTTATTTTGTATTTATTATATTCAAAATAAAAATATATTCATCCTCTCTTTAATTGAATACAAATGCATTTGACAGGGAAGATGAATGCATTTTGTATTCGTATGAATAAATATACAATTGATACAAAAAATATAAAAATACAGTTTTTCGAGTTTTTCAATATAATTTTGAAATAAAATACAAAACTCTCACCTAAATTTGACTGAATACAATTGATACATAATAAAATTTGAATGTATTTCTTCTTAGAGAGAGGGGGGGGGGGAGAGCGAAAGTGTTTGTTATAAAAAAAACATATTGCTTTTTTTTGTAATATTTTGAAACTATAGTCATTTTTCATAAATAAGTTGCTAATTTTGATTAGTTTGATAAAAAAATTCATATTTTTATCCTTTAAATAAAGAAGAGAGTTTGGGTTTGAATCAACGAGTGGAGATCACGAGTCATCGTTAAATAATTATTTTTAAATAAAATATCTTAATACAAATTAAAAATTATATTCAATAAAATAAAATAAAATAATCATCTCTATGTGAAAACCCATAGAAGCCTTATTGCTTTTGACCAATATACTTCATCAACATCAATCAAACAAAATGCCGAATACCTATAAGCAAAGGTATGAAATTTATAAAACATATATTATAAACAAGAATTCCAACTTAGATTTCTTCTTCTTGAAAGAAAACATTCAGCAAAAGATTGTTACTATTAAAGAGAAAAACGAAGATGATAAGAAGATTGAAGAGAGCAACAACAAATGAGTAGAAAAAGAACAACATATTATTGTAGAAAAAAATAAAGAATATTTTCATGTCTAGAGAATTAACTTTATATTCATTGTAATTTAATTATTTAAAGATTATTCTTTTAATAAATATATTAAAATTTTTGCGTAAAATTCAAAATAAGAAAGGTGAACGTAATATCAAAAAGGTGTTATTAAGTCAAACATGAGGGGAGACCTATGAAATTATTCATATTATCTTTATAAAGTGCTTTCAATGTAGTTCATTAACATCAAATGTCTATTGCATTAGAATCGGATATGAAATATGACACTTGATTTTTGTTTATAGTAAAATTGAGGCCCCGAGAAAAAAGTCTCAAAGCTTTTATTTTCTTAAAAAGATATTTTACAAGTAAAGATGTATAAAATATATTTATAACCTAATTTTATATGGGTAAAAAATATATTTAATTTTTTTTCTATACATATATAGGTGTTAGTACATCTCCAATCCTACACTCTATTTTACTCTTCAAATGTAGAGTTATCTATTTTTTCAAATAATCAACCCCAACCCAGTTCTCTATTTTACTTTCTAAAAACGAATCTTTTTTTCTCTCCTCAATATTATATTATTAATTATATTTCATTCTTATTTTCTTATTTCATAATGTAAATTATTTTTTTCTTTTTCTCAGTAATTACTTTATATAATTCTTATGTGATACATTTTATTTTTTTAATTTTTTTATTTAGTATAAAATTATATTTTATTCTAAATTTTTAAATGTCATAAATTGCAAGAAAATATTATATAATATATAAATTAATGGACAAATTCAAATAAAAATGAAATACAATTACATAAACACTCAATTTTCGAAATTATTACGTTGCTCTCATAAATGCTCTATTAATGCATGGGAAAAAGACAAATATATCCCCAAATTATCATAAATAGTATGTCAATACCCTTCTTTATACTTTAAGGTTATTCATATCCTTATCGTCAATCTTTTGGGTTGTTTTTACCCTTGTGACAACCGGAGGGCCACGTGTCATTATCTAAACGGTCTATCAAAAATCAATTTAATTTTTACCCACAAATAAATAAAACCCATCCATCTACCCATAATCTAGCCCACCCATTACCCACATAACTTAAACCCTCAATTCTTTCACAAATTAATTTTTTTCCCTTCCAACAATAGTTCTCCAGTTTGAGCTTAGCCGTCGTCGTCATCCAAATCTGCTTCAACTTGCACCTTGTTAGCATGAGCGATTACATTCACTAATATCTGGTCAATCATGGTAGCCATTGACATACCCATCCCCGTCGATAAATAACACGACAATTTTGGTGATTTTAATAGGTGTTTGTTCCTGTATTCTGTAGATTTAGTTTAAGTCTTCGCTGCTTTTTCAATTGTTCTTTATGAATCTCTTATTTGGATGGTTTAACTTTTGTTCTGGTGAACCTTATGAGAACTTGTGTTCTCTGTGGTAAGCCATTTGAAAATTTTCATATGAGAATCATAGGTTGTTTCTTTGTAAACTTTCATTGATAGCTTCAATTTACACATCATTAAAGTAAATATTCTGGAAAGTGAATTATTTTTATTCATTTCCAGGCTTTTTGAATTGTTCAATTTGTTTCACTTCTTTGATTTACTCTTTATTTATGTTGTCGATTCATGTTGAAAAATTGTGAAATTCATCCTTGATGGTTCAAGAGAGCATCTTTTGTTTTGAGATTTATAAGGAGTCATCAAATTATTCAAGGTCAGATCACTAAGGATCAATGACTAGGTTTCACGAATTTGAAGTTGTGATATGTTGCTTATGGATGGAGTTTTCAACTGCCAAGAGTAGCGACATGGAAGCCAGCGTGTAGGTATCTAGGTCGGCTTGTTGTAATTATTTTTCGTCAAAGAGCAAGGTTCAAGTATGAGAAGACAATCGAAAATTACAGTGAAATCTTTCTGTAATTCGAGTGTGGATATTTTTTATTTGGTGGATTTTTAATTAATCAGGAAGATTTTTTAAATTTTGGGTAGAAATTTATTAAATACCGGGTCGGTTGACATTTGTTAGTATAAAGGGTATAAACTCTCCACAATTTGGTCGGTAGGGATATTGATGTCCTAATAGTATAATGAGGAGTATACGCGTATCATTTACCATAGTTCGGGGACATATTTGTCCTTTTTTCCTTAATGACTTACGGAGTTTTAAATGGACATTTTTGTCCTTAATTTTTTTTATGTCTAGCTAAAATATATTCAAACCAGAGATTTCATCTACCACCATTTTTGTTGTTGGAGCCTCTATGACATCTTGAATTGGTGCATAAAGATCATATTCATTCTCAATTATCACATTGAGCAGTATAATACATATAGTCAATATATCATGGAACACTTTCTTTCTCCTAAAACGTGACGGTCCTACAATAATTGCAATACTCCGAATGCACGTTCAATATCTTTTCGACAAGATTTTTTCTATTTCAAATTAATTATTATATTGTGTATTGTATTTTATCTTGTATTTAAATTATTATGTTATGCATTGTATTGTTATCTGTATTTAAATTAAAATTTTCATTTTATCATTCTAATTTTGTATATTCATTACAATGAAAGTTAATAATAAAACAAAGTTTTATTATTAATAAAAAAATAGATTTTTTTTAAAAATATGATTAATTTGATATTAAAGTAGAATACATTAAATAATATATTTTTAAAAATATTATTTAACATTTAAAAAGATTATGAGTATATGTTATTTAATTAATAAAATTATATGTAAAATAATACATTAATTAGAAAGTAATGAAAATAATTATAAAATATTAAAAAGTGAAATAGAGCGTGTGAATAATAATTCTACAAATTCAGAAAACTATTATTCAACTTTCTAATATGATTGAAGTTGAATTATTTTCTATTTTACTCTTTAAATATAAAAAATAAATAATAAATTAGAAATGGATTGGAGATGACAAAAGGAAATGTGGATTCTTAAAACCCGACCCGGCGGATCATAAGGTAATATAAAGTCTCTGTGTGTGCCCTAATCGTATCAAATATCTCATAGATATGGCTGAGAAAGAGAAATCGAGCAGGGATTACAGAGACAAACACCGCAGTTCCAAGGATAAGCACTATGAAGATGACCACCGTCATCATCACCATCGTTCCAAGCATCGATCGGAAGACGGACATCACCGATCTGAGAGAGAGGGAAGCCGAGAAAGATCTCATTATCATGATAGGAAGGAGGAATCACTGGAGAAAAAACATTCGCATAAGAGGAAAGACCGAGCAGAAAGTGTTGATAGAAACAATGCGGATGAGAAGAGACCTAGAGTTTCTGACAAGAGGAGGACCGAGGACGACAATGGTAGGGATAAGCGGAGAGATGATGATGGAGATTGGAGGGATAAGGATGAGGAGAGAAGAGAGAAAAGGAGGTTTGAGGGTAAAGCAAAGGAGGAGGAGGATGTTGAAGTTGATGAAGAAAGTGGGGGAGGTGGATTGCAAATGCCAACTTCTAAGAAAGAGCCAACTGATAATGTCCAGGATCAGGCTGTTGGTTCCATTGCTAAGGTGTGTTACCTAATGCATATTATTCATCATTTTAAACTTATTTTGTTTTTTCATATACAACTGTGGTGCTCACCTCATGGTACTTGCTCCAGTAACTGTATTCTATTCCCTAATATGTCCACTACGGCTCAGGCAGATGAGGAAAGAATAATATTTCCTAGCCTTTTCACCTTAGATATTCAAACCATGGTTCACTAGTAACACCCTTCGCTGGAAAATTATACATTTTATATAAATAAAATGCTAAAATGCTACCCTGTTAGGAACCCAGACTCCCCTAAAAACAAATCTGTAAACTTTCAAATGCAATACAGCAATAGGAACAACACTTGAACTGTAATTTTCTAATACCAACAAACAGAATGTCTTACAAATAGCAAATAGAGAATAGTCCTGACAACCAAGGTATTTCGAGAAACCTTAACTTCCAAATCTGCCGGAGAAAATCCTACCCAAGAAACTGACTGTCTTTTCTTCTTCTTAGTACTATTTATTACAAAATAACTACCTAAAATGCTCGGTAACTTGCTAGGTAACTACTAGAAATACATACACATAATAATTAATAAATAAAACAGGTACATGTAGAGTTTCACCTTGTCCTCAAAGTGAAATTGAGGAAACTGTGCATCAATGATTGCATAGGATTCCCAGGTGTCTCAAAGAGGTGTCTCAAAGTCTGGTAAGTCCTTCCACTTAATTAACACCTCTTGGGAGCCATTCAAGAGTGTACGACAATCTAGTACACTTTCAGGTTGCACTTGCATTTTAAGCTCTTCAGATAAGAAAGGAGGGAGCTGCTGAGTTGGAGTAGAATCCTTTACTGCACGCTTAAGCCAAGGAACATGAAAAACTTGATGGACCCGTGAATGAAGGGGTAAATCAAGGCGATAGGCAACTTCACCAATTTTATTCAAGATAGTATATGGCCCATCGTAATGAGGACTTAACTTTTGATTAACCTTTTTAGCAAGTGAGCGAAGCTTGAAAGGTTGCACACGAAGATAAACACCAAGATGAAAGACAACTTTACGACGCTTAGCATCAGCATAAACTTTCATTTGAGCTTTAGCATGGGTCACATTAGCTTTGAGTTCATCTAAGATAGTGTTGCAAGCAATAAGCTGTTGATTGACCTCTTCTACACCAAAAATTTCATCAGTGAAACACAATAAGGAGGGAGGATCTCGCCCATATAAAGCTCCTAAAAGGTGTCATCTTGGTGGAACCATGGTAAGTGGTATTGAACCAAAATTTAGCCAAAGGAATCCATCTTGGCCATTGTTTTGGATGTGTCTCCGCAAAACAATGTAAATACGTCTCCAAGGAGTGATTGACAAACCTCAGTTTGGCCATCTATTTGAGGGTGATAACCTACAACTTGAACAGTTCTTGCCAAAATTGGCTGACAAAAACTCGATCTCGATCAGACACAATTGATTTGGGAAAACCATGCAAATGTACAATCTCACGAACTAATAGTGCAGCAACACTCTTTGCTTTATATTGATGAGACAAGAGGAGAAAATGACTATATTTAGTAAAATGGTCTATCACAACAATTATAGTATCATGCACCATTACTTTTGGTAACCTGTTGATGAAATCCATAGAAATATCGTTCCAAGCTTGAGTAGGAATATTTAATGCTTGCAGCAAGCCTGCGGAACTAAGGCTTCATACTTGTTCTACTTGCAAACTCCACAACTAGCCACAGTTTTATACATCCCTTTTGATTCCAACACTTCTGAAATGCGCTTGTATGTTCGGGAAAATCCTGAGTGTCCAGCAGTAGGTGAGGAGTGAAATTCCCTTTGGGTTTATGTGGAAAGATCATCTAAGGTAGTGCTGCGTAGAACAGAAAAAGCCATGAAATGAAATTGACGGGACAAATGATCAATGACTTTATTTCCACAACCTGGGCGATATTGAATCTCAAAATAAAATCCCATCAACTTGGTGATCCAGTTTTGTTGCTCCTCTAACATAGTATGTTGGCCCATGAGGAATTGGATACATCGTTGACCTGTTTGTATAAAGCCCATCAAGTAATGACGCCATTTTTGTACAACAAAAACAATGGCCATTAACTCCCTCTCATATACTGATTTTGATTGAGCTCGAATAGAAAGTCCTCGATTAGATAAGCGATTAGATGTCCTTGCAATTAGAACAACTTCAATTCCTAATCCTGAAGCAATTGTTTCTACCACAAATACTTTTTAAAAATCTGGTAGTGCTAAAACCGGCAAACTGACAATAGTTTCTTTAAGAGAATCAAAAGCTAATTGAGCTTCTTTATTCCAATGAGAACCATCTTTCTTGAGCAATTGTGTGACTGGATGGACTGTTTTACCATAGTCCTAAACAAACTTCCTATAGTAACCAGTGAATCCTAAAAAACCCTGCAAACCCTTAACATCTTTGGTACTTGGCCAATTTACCGTACTTGTTATTTTAGCGGGATTCGCTGAGACTACACTTGCTGAAATAATTTGTCCCAAATACTCTAGTAGTTGCCGTCCAAAATGCCACTATTTTCTATTGACAACCAAGTTATGAAATTTTAGAACTTGTAGCACCTGCCGCAAATGACCCAAGTGAGTAGGAAAATCTGCAGAATAAACTAATATGTCATAAAAAAAGACCAATACAAACATACGTAAGTAAGACCGAAATGTTTCGTTCATCAAGGCTTGAAAAGTAGATAAAACATTTGATAAGCCAAATGGCATGACCAAAAACTCATAATGGCTTTCATGTGTACGAAAAGTTGTCTTTGCTACATCTGCCTGACAACTGTATTTGATGGTTCCATAATCTTAGATCCAATTTCGAAAAGACAGTGGCACCCTAAGCTCATCTAGTAATTCGTCGATTGCAGGAACTGGAAATTTATTAGGAACTGTAATCTTATTAAGGGCTCGATAATTTACACAAAATTGGCTACTCCTATTTTTTTTATGAACGAGCAACACTGGACTGGAGAATGGACTTGTACTTGGTTGAATGATACCAACTACAAGCATTTCCTGTACAATTTGCTCAATCTCATTTTTCTGGTAATGGTGATAACTATACGGACGAGTATTAGGTGGATTAGATCCCTTGTTATGTCGGATAGCATGATCATGACTCCTAGGTGGCAGCACTTTCAGTTCCTCAAGTAAAGTTCCAAATTCGTATAGCAATTGCTGCAAATCCAAATTCTCTTGTTCTTC
Source organism: Solanum pennellii (assembly GCF_001406875.1). Lineage (NCBI taxonomy): Eukaryota > Viridiplantae > Streptophyta > Magnoliopsida > Solanales > Solanaceae > Solanum > Solanum pennellii. Next base: position 18,400,744 of record NC_028642.1, on the reverse strand, counting down.
CCTTGTTGATAACTCATTCAAGTCAACATAGTGCCCTTCTCCATCTGTTTGCAAGGCTTTAAACAAAGTTTTGAGTGAAGCCACTAATGTGGACAAAGAGGGACCTCCTTGAACAACTTGTGTTTCCTCCCCCCCAACCAAAACTCCCATTTCAGATTTCGGCATCAATGTTTTGAAATTTGCTTGAATATCCCCCAAAGTCTCTAACCACTTTAATCTTAACACTATGTCGAAATTTCCTAAATTAAAAAGGAAATAATCCATGTGATGCACAATTTTTCAATCACAATTCCAGCTTTTTGCAGCTTCCCTTACATTTTACTTGCTGGCCGTTCCTTACTTCCACCACAAACGACTTAGTTTCTGTTTGCTTTAATCCTAGTTCTTCGGCCACTGTATGAGAGATAAAATCCGTTGATGCTCTACTATCAATCAACACTTTAACCTTCTTTCCTAATATGGTTCCCCATACCTTCGAAGGCTTCTTATGAGGTAAATCCAAAAATAGAATACAAAGACAATTCCATTAACTTCTGAGACTCTGGTTCTTGAACGTTTAAATGATCTATCCTTGTATTTATTATTTCATTTGAGTATTCTTCTATGGATCCCTCTTCACTGTCCTCTGCAATAGGCAGATTTAACTATTTTGAATTGCATATGTGATTGGGGCCATACCTTTCATAGCAGTGAAAACAAAGTCCTCTTCTTAATTTATCCAGATACTCTGCATCAGATAGTCTTTTGTAAGCTACTCCATGCCTTGCGGAAGTTTCAGATCTTGACTGCACGAGTTCGCCTCACTTTTGCGCTTGAAAATGTCGTGGTTCTGTTGTAACTGTTGTACGAGCAGAATGATAAGGTGTTGTGGCTACATGTACATGGGACTTGTAGCACTTCTTGTTCTGCTATTTTCAGTCATGGGAAAATATGTTGAACCCCTAGGAAGTGTAGGCATAAGTCTAGGCAAGTGGGCTTGGCTGAGAGCTCAATTCTTTTCTTCATTACGCCGACTTTGGTCCAAAATTTGGGTTAGATTTTCCATCTTGCTAAGACACAATTTTGCCTTGATCTCCCCTCTCAATCCATTGATGAAAATCCCCATCAAAACTGCATCATCGACATCTTTCAAAGGTGCTGAAAGCAATTCAAAATCTTCTCTATATTGGGCCACACTTCCAGGTTGTTGTAATCCTATCAAAACCTCATATAAGTTCCCTAACTGTGACGGAGTGAATCGTTGGAGTATGGCTACTCGAAACACATCACATTTGGCAATCGGCGTTCTTGTTTCTCACCATTGAAACCAATTTAGGGCTCTACCCTCAAGGCAAACAACAACAGCCTCCAATTTATCCTTGTCATCAATTCCATTGAAATGAAAATAGCGATCTGCTCTGTTAAGCCATCCATATGGATTATCACCAGAAAATAAGAAAATAAGGGCAGTTCCAGTCTTTTAGGACGTGTTTCATCACAATATTGTGGCTGAACTTCGCGGAATTCATCACCTCTGCGATTGTTGATGTTCTCTGCCATCACATATGTGTCTTTAATTGGATCTGCCTGGACCACTGATTTTTCTTTCATATGTTGAAGAATTTCAGCATCATATTTATCTTTTTTTTTTTTTTTTGCATCCAATCTCGTAACTGCCCCAGATACTCACATACTTAATCTTTTATTGTATTTCGTCCATTGTCTTCTCTACTCCCTCAATCCTCCCCTCCATTCTGGTTGAAACAATAAAGGCTCTGATGCCAAAATTGGACCCAGACTCTCCTAACAACAAATCTGTAAACTTTCAAATGCAATACAGAAATAGGAACAACAATTAAACTGTAATCTACTAACGCCAACAAAGAGAATAAGTCTTACAAATATCAACTAGACAATAGTCCTAACAACCGAGGTATTTCGAGGAACCTTAACCTCCAAATCTGCCAGAGAAAAACCTACCCAAAAGACTGAGTGTCTTTTCTTCTTCCTAGTACTACTTACTACAAAATAACTTCCTAAACTGCTCGGTAACTACTAAAAATACACACACATAATAATTAATAAATAAAACAGATACATTTAGGCCTTATTTTCACCCTTCTTCCTGCAGCTATAGACCGTATAAATAGCAGGTCTAACATACCCTAAACAGTTAAATATTATAGTTTAGACACCCTTGACACAACAAGATGTGGGCGCAGGTTCGAATCCCTGCGGCTACTGCCAGCCCTTTATAATCATTATAAAAAGAACTATTTTATTGGTCTAAGTTATTATGTTGATCCTTTAATTGTCTAAGCATAATTTAATTACTTTCTAAATAGTAGGTAGTAACTTCTAGTTTTGAATTAATTCAAATATTATTTATCAAAATGATTCTTAATTAGAAATTACCTCTTAAAAATCTAATTATGAACATGAAAGTTTAGTAGCTAATTGAATTTTCAAATCAGCGCAGAAGTTGTTGCCTCAGCATTTAAACAGAGGACCTGAATGGAAGAAAAAAGTAAAGTCGAAACTTGTTTCTAAGAAAAAAGATGAAGAGCATTCTTTGGCATTTTTATAGATATAGGCTCCAATTCAGCGACTCCATTTCTGTTTTGCACACTGTTTTTCTTTTTGATTGTTGAAAAAACAGAAAGAAGGAAATGGGCAGATCTCAAAAATGCTCACTCAAGATGGGAGTAAAGCTTCTTATCTGGAATGTGCAGGGTCTCAACAATAATGATGAGAGAAGCACTTTGAAATATCTTATTCACAAATGGGGGATAAACATCATATGTTACCAGGAGAGTAAAATAGAGGAATGGAACATTTCACTGATCAGGCAGGTTTGGGGGAATAGGTGGATTGATTGGGCAGAACTCAAAGCACTTGGCACCAGGGGGGGGGGATTCTAGTTACGTGGGACAAAAGAGCCTGGAAATGTGTTGATTTTGAAGCTGTGATTTTCTCTTTCCTGTAGATTTGAACGTTCAATTTAGTAGATGATTTCAAATGGGTTTTCTCTGGCGTATATGGACCTCATACTAACCATGAAAAACTGAGTTGTGGCATGAATTTGAACGTATAAGGGGATTGTGGTCTGATCCATTAATGTCAATTCCATATTTCTAGATTAGGCCAAAGTCAAAGTTAACCCAAAAAAGACAACCTCGAGATTTGTGGTTGAAGTCTGAAATAAATTACGTTTCGGGGTTTCCATAACCCTAAAAGTCCTAATATTAAATAAGATTTCTAATCTGACTTCATATTAATGTAAAATTCTCAATTAGATGTTTCTAGGGCTTGGACCCAAATCTTCCAATTTCGACGTTCTATTTCATAGTTTTGATGAAAAAATCTAGTGAAGCTAGTTTTGTATATGGATTCCAAGTTGGACTGTCCTCCAATTTGTAGCCTAGGTCGTCCAAAATTTTGTTGGAAGTCAAAAGTTTCGGAAACAACCCCTTTTATGTCACAACCATTTATGCAATTCTGATGGCTAGCTCGCAATGCGTCATGCTACAGTCTGGCTGGCCTTGCAATTGCATGGCTATTTCCGCAATTGCAATTTGCAATTGTATGACTGAATCCGTAATTGTAGTGTCGCAATTGCGAGGCCATTTCTGCAATTGTGGTTGCACTAGACAAATAAAATCTGCAACATGTTGAAGTGTAATTTCTTGCCCTAAACTCACCCGAGCACTTTGGGTGCCAAACAGAAACCAACCCCAACAAGTACAAAAACCATATTTGAACCAAGGGGGAGCTAAATCAAGGAACATGATGTGATTATTCAAAACAAGGGGTTAGGAATTGGGATGCTACATAATTACTTGCCACAACCCTAAAGTGTCTCAGTGATCGTGTTGTTAGATACAATAAAACATTGATGCGCTGTTACAAAGGATTAGATTTGTTTTTGACAATATTGATGAGACTAATGAATGGTTAAGTGAAGTCCTTGAAAAGCATGAAGGTGAAGAAGTATTTGGTGAAGATTCTAATTTCACTTGGGGTTGCGGAGGAAGTGTAGTTGAGAACATTTACAGTTGAAGGACATAGGAAGGGCAAAAGTTGCTACAGCTTATTGGTTTTGACAATCTTCTAGAAGAGTAGGATGATGATCCATTTATGTTTTGATTTGCTTGTCACGTGGATGAACTTTTTGCCATCTGCTTTTCGGTTTTAAAATTGTGATTATATACATTGTGTTTGTGCAAGGTTTATTTTGGCCAGGCCTAGTCTCTTTTTGTGCTTTGCGCTCTCAAAAACACCATTGTTTTAAAGGTTCACTTCTGATTTAGAGATTCAGTCGAGAAAATTCTTGTCATATTGTCACATGGAATTATTGTAGTGCTCTGCTCGGGACCGAGTCTTCTACCTTGGAAGATCTGGATAGCATATTTGACTTGCCCATATCTTTGCTGTTTTGTGTTTTTTCCTTCTGATTGAGAAGTGCTGTTCATATTTTTTTTTTTTGTATCTTGAGATGAGTACACGTTCATTCCACTGTTTATGACACTTGGGTGCTCTCTGGGATTTATTTGCTGATTATCAGGGTGAGACAATGGGATCATACAATGTGACATCAAGGACTTTGCCTGGTAACTACTTGGCTCATGGTGATTCTCCAGCTACCAAGGTATCTTTGCTTTCTACCACAAATGAAAATAAGGGAGTTAATATTAACGGATCTCATCAGATTCATGGGAAATCTAGTACAGATGGGACAGTTTCCGGTGCTGGCAAGAGTGGGAGCTTATCCCTTGATGCTTTAGCAAAAGCAAAGAGAGCTTTACAAATGCAAAAGGAGTGGACTCAAAAGGCCAAGAAGATACCTGCAGTAAGTTGCTACAAATATCTAGCACATATCTGTTTTGCACGCGGTTTTTTTTTTTTTGGTTGTTGGATCTCTTTCGCTCCCGATCCTGGTTCCCTTTCCCGGGGACGGTTTTGGGGGTGTGGGAGAGCAAAAGGATATAAACGGAAGATTAGTGTTTTCACTTTGCTATAAACATATCATAGTCTTTGTAACTGTGCTCATTTTTATCATGTAGTTAAACAAGAACAAGGGTCCCAACTTTACTAGAGAGGGACTTCCACAGGTGGGACCCAAGGAGAGCCTTCAACCTTCGGCTAATGCAGGGATTTTTCCTACTCCAGTTGCATCTTCAGATGCAGGGGTATTGCTAACTCCTGGTTCAGCACCAAGTGCATCCAGTCCACCATCCAGTGGTTTGCCTCATCTTAAGGGGCTCACAGCTCAAAAATATGAAGCAGTAAAGCGTGCACAGGAGCTTGCTGCTAAGATGGGATTCCGACAGGACCCAGAATTTGCTCCCCTCATAAACATGTTTCCGGGGCAAATGCCACCAGAGGTTACCCTTCAGCCGAAGCCTGCAAAAGCCCCTGTTCTTCGATTGGATGCCCTTGGTAGGGAAATCGATGAGCAGGGAAATATTGTCAATATGCTTAAGCCATCTAGCACCCTTAAGGTATGGCTCATTTCTGTTCTTGTTGTCCATTCTCATATTTTATATTTTGTTTGAATTTATGTGTGTAACCTGGAGTATATGTGCAGGTGAACATCAATAAAAAGAAACAAGAAGCATTTCAAATTCTCAAACCTGAACTTGAGGTTGATCCTGAGAAAAATCCGCATTATGATCCAGGCATGGGAATTGACAAGAACAAAATTTTGAGGCCCAAGAAAATGACTTTTCAGTTTGTGGAGGAAGGCAAATGGTCCAGAGATGCAGAGATAATCAAGTTAAAGGTATTTAACTTTTCCCTGTTATGGTTTCTGCGGCTATTGGGGTACGTCCCTTCCTCGGGTCCTACACAAGATGCTTCCTGCAGTGGGCTCTGCCCTCTTTTGTGGTTGCTGCTGCTGTTTTTTGTTTTCTTCAGTACTCCTTCTCTGTTCTTGTTGCTTCCTATACTAGTTTTAACCATGTTGCAACATTTGTCTTCAGAGCCAATTTGGTGAAGCACGAGCTAAAGAGCTAAAGGCAAAGCAAGCACAGTTGACCAAGGCTAAAGCAGAGCCTGACATAAATCCGAATCTCATTGAGGTATCTGAAAGGGTTATAGCCAAGGAAAAACAGAAGGAACCTATTCCTGACGTTGAGTGGTGGTAAGTTGATCTAAATGTTTTTCAATGTCAATATTGTTTTGCTTTCTAGTAAACTTTTGTATGTCTCCTGAGTTCTCATTGTTGGGGCCACAGTGTGGCCCGGGAGCTTGAACTGGTGGTCTTGATGTTAACTGTAAAATGAGAGCATCTTGGTAGGTGGTAGATCCCAATGTGCTTCTGTGATCTGTCTATATCTATGCTTCACCAAGATACGAAATAAAGAAAGAACATGCATTATGCAACCTATCCACATGAAATTGCTCCACCTTCCGCTGGCTATATCTTTCTGCAGAACTCTTTGCATGAATACCTGTAATGTGGATTGTAATATTCTTGTGATGTTGCAAGCCTCTTTGGTTTGTTCTTTTTGTTACCTATGCTAAACTTGTTGTAAATTTCTGGAGCTGAAAAATAATGAAATATTGACTAGAGATTAGGGTTTCATTTGTCTTGTAATAGTCTGAAAATAACTTGAATTGACTGTTTCTTTTGTGCTTGCCCTTTTTTCTTGCCTTGACCTGCCAGGGATGCTCCTCTGTTACGATCTGGTACTTATGGTGATGTTGTTGATGGTAACGTAATGAACGAACAGTTGAAGATTGAAAAGATCACCATATATGTTGAACATCCTCGCCCTATTGAGCCACCTGCTGAACCAGCTCCACCTCCTCCCCAACCATTGAAACTAACCAAAAAGGAGCAAAAGAAACTTCGAACTCAGCGAAGATTGGCCAGAGAGAAAGAAAGACAAGAAATGATACGACAAGGCCTGGTGGAACCACCAAAGCCGAAAGTTAAAATGAGCAATCTAATGAAAGTTCTTGGCTCAGAAGCCACACAGGATCCTACAAAGCTTGAAATGGAGATCAGAAGTGCGGCTGCTGAGCGTGAGCAGGCTCATGTAGACAGGAATATTGCTCGTAAGCTTACTCCTGATGAGCGTCGAGAGAAGAAAGAGAGGAAACTTTTTGATGACTCAAATATCGCACCGGGGACTATTGTTTCAGTATACAAAATTAATGACCTCTCTCACCCACAAACGCGCTTCAAGGTGGATGTTAACGCTCAGGAGAATCGTTTGACTGGGTGTGCAGTGATCTCAGGAGGTATTAGTGTTGTTGTTGTTGAAGGTGGGAAAAAATCAATCAAGCGATATGGGAAACTTATGCTTAGAAGAATTGATTGGGCAGCTGCTGGTAAGAAAGAAGATGATGAAGGTGAAGGTGAAGGTGAAGATGAAGATAAGCCTCTCAACAAGTGTGTGTTGGTCTGGCAAGGGAGTGTTGCTAAATCAAGCTTCCATAGGTTTTTTGTTTATGACTGCAGGACAGAGGCTGCTGCTCGTAAAGTTTTTGCTGATGCTGGGGTTCCCCATTATTGGGATCTTGCTGTTAACTTTAAAGATGACGAATTTTAATTTATTTGAATGTCCTGCTGTCTCTGCTAAACCTGGTTTTCTAGTCTTATGATGTTCTATTGCAATTGGAGTGGTCCGATTGTGTTATGATGTTGAAGGAGAAGAAAAGTGAAAACTTCAAGGATACTTGTAATTCATGTTCTCAAAGGAGGCACTTGATACTCTTAAACTTTGCTGTCCAAGGCAGAGATGGTTGTGGAACCGTGATCGGCATCTTTCTCTATTTTGAGTAGATTCTACTTGTTATTAGTAGTTACTACTCGTAGTTCAAGGTACACCTTTTGTTTTTGATCAATGTGTAAAAACCACTTTTTTTCCGAGCTGAGCTAGTCTAGTGCTTAACAATATCAGCATCTGGTGACTGACTAGGCGGTTGCTGCATTAAGGGTGTTAGTTGGTATCACTGTGTGCTTGAAGCTTTATGGTTGCTATAGATGTCTGTCCTCCTCTTTGTTCTGATGCAATGAGTTGTGTCTGTTTGTTCGAATATTACTTATTAGATGTAATAACTGTTGGTGCATTTGCTTGTATCAATTGGCAAACAATAGCTTTAAGTTCCTAAAATGCCATTATATAAATGGCTAGAGGCTAAGTACTTTAATGTCTATATTACTTATCTTTGAAGTTCTTTACCATTCTCCTTGAGAAATTTAACAGTTTTATTGTCAGAGAACTTGTGCAAATTTTCCTACATCTCTTCCTTAAATGTTTCACTCTATGATTATTTTACTAACGGGGCAGGATAATGTATATTTGAGAAAATAGTGAAGATGAAGCGTGAACGGTGGGGAAGACACTATTCAATTTGGACCACTCGTGCAACTTGTTCTTTCTATTTCTATTAGGGAAGTCATTTTTCATATTCTTTTTTCTGAAGACAAAGAAAATTGTAGAAACGTTTTCTACCTACCAAAGGGTGCCTTTCAAGGAAAAAGATTTAAATATATACCTGGTATTTGTGATTCATGTGCCATATGCCTAGTATAGCTGCTAGAACTGCATGTAAGGATAAAGTTACATGCACATCACTCTTTTTGGATTCTATTTATAAGATTACACTGTGTTGTTCTTGCATGATTCAATGATCATTAGATTCATAACATTATTCAAGGTTAATATCGTAAATAAGCAACAAATTGGCTTTAGATAATTGAGGGATCCACATACTATACCTTGTATTAATTATTATTGAAGCAATAGCACACTACAAAATGCCAAAAGATACTGAAGTCGAGTGTTGGAACGCATTGGTGCCATCAAATCCAGTCTCCAACGCCGATTAGTTAATTAGTTTGAGAGGATAATCTTGATTATTATTATTATTATCATTAGTTTTTACGTTGTACGTGAATATCAAATCATATACTACACTATATTAAAAATAATGCCAAAATTATTAAATAAATAATTATAAATAGAATGATAAAGTATAAGTTCCTATGAATAGTAAATGTAAACTTTATTTTTATTAATACTAAATATGTCAAATCGACATCCAAGAAAACACCTAAAATTATTTATAATATATAGCTAGATATAGATAAAGTGATCTAGCGCTTCTCTACGGTCTTCAATTAAATTTATTTTTTTTCTTTTTTTGTTTTAAATAATTTCTCATTTTAAAATTAATTTTAATATGTAAAATAAAAAAATATCACTCTTTAGATCTCTTAGTTACACACGTTAAATGTACTTTTCCTGTCCCCCTCCCCATAGTGCATTACTTAGTTATAATTGTATTGTTAGAGTTCTTACTTTTAATATAATATAATATAATATAACTATTGATATAAAATATAGTGGATATACCAAATTGGATGTTTATAGTTGGAGAAATATATTTATTTATCATTCATGTTAGGGAGTGCTAAAATGTCATTGAACTTTGAGATATTTCTCAATGTCTGTAAATCACACTCGAGTTACTAAGTAGAGAAGAACAGAAAACATAAAAAAATGGTAGTTCAAAAATTTGAGGAAACTCCTCCATTTAAAACTAACAAATGGTACTATGAGCACGTTCTTATTGCTCCTCATCATAAAAGACACAACCCTTCAGAATGGTCACAATTCATCGAAAAAGTTAAAACTCTTTCGAAAAGTCGTAAGCATTCAATGAGAAGAGTGTTAAAATGAGTAGAGGCCCCTTTTTTTTTTTTAATATTATATAAAATAAATAAATATAATGTTAAATATAGAAGATATACTAATTTTGGTGTTTTAAGAAGAAGAACAATAAAAAAACTTTTAATTTTTTTAATTTATAAATGTATGAAAACTCCTCTTTTTATAGCCAACAAATGATAATGTATTAAAAATGATTATTTTACCTTATCTAAAACAGTCACAACGCTTTAAAAGAATCACAACACTTTAAAAAGGTCACCACTCATAGAAAAGTCATAACTCTTTGGAAGAGTAACAATCCTTCGAAAAGTCACAACTTTTCAAAAAAATCACAACCTTTCGAAAGGTCACAGCTAAACGAAAAAAGATACAACTCTTTGAAAATGTCACAACCTTTCTATGTGAAAACTATTTGCTTTTAATATAATTTAATACAAATAAATAAATATGGTATAGTATAATGTAATACAATATATAATATATAATATATAAGATATACTAATCAATATATAAGATATACTAGTCAATATATAAGATATACTAATTAATATGAAATTTTAAAAATAATGAAGACTTTTAATTCAAGGATATTTAGAATATATAAAATGTCTTTGAACTTTGTGTACTTAGATATGTCCACCCCTCCCCTCCTCCCCCCTCCCCCCCAAAAAAATCTATATTAAACTGAATAATAATAAAAGTATAACAAATAAATTGGATACACAAACATGTTTTTGATTAAATTCTTTTTCTCCAACAGTTTGTTGTTTTTCACAGCTTAATACGAAGTTGTAGTTTGTGCAACATAAAATCATTGAACCTCTTGTCAAGTATAAATTGTTCCAAAAGTATATTTATGACAATGAAAATGATTATATATTAATTATCTAGATAGTCTTCTCATCTGAAGTTGAGTCATTTCATTTTCTTTGTTGCAACAATTTTTGATGATTTGTCTAATTTACCCACAAAAAAATTGTAATTGCATTATTGAACAATTCTCACAATCATCCTTCTTTTAGAAAGAATAGGAATATAAAACTTACAAAATTTCAAATGTGAGAGAACCCCTCTATTTAAAGACAATAAATGATCATACGAAAAAGTGTTTATAGTGCCTTATTAGATAATTCACAACCTTTACAAGAAATCACAACTATTCAGAAATGTCATAACTAATAGGGAAAGTCAAAACTCTTAAAAAACGACATAATCCTTCAGAGAAGTCACTACTCATCAATGTGAAAATGCGTAAGTTTTTAATATAATGTAGAACAAATGAATAATATAATATAATATAATATAATATAATATAATATAATATAATATAATATAATATAGTATATTATAATATAATATAATAAAATATAATATAATATAATATAATATAATAAAATATAATTTAATATAACATAACATAACATAACATAACATAACATAACATAACCTAACATAACATAACTTAACATAACATAATATAATATATATTAAATTGGTGTTTAGTATTGAGGGTATTATAGTAATTTAACATTCAAATTAGGGACTTCATGATTTTAAGGTAGTATATGTATATATATATAGAAGATATAGATGATTACTCTTTTTAGAAACTAAGATACCTCTAGGCAAAAGACATTGTATTTTTTTAAGTAACACATAACAAAACTATCGACTACACATGAGAAAAATAATAAGTTGCAAAAATCTTAAAGTAACAGTTAAGAGCTCATAAATTGCCCTAAACAATATTGAGTATGATATGGATTGCTCTAAATTGATATTACAAAGTGCTAATGATCTAGTGAAAATGCATACTAAAAATTGTAGAAGAATTGAACACTTTCACTCTGTATACCATATTATATGTTATCTTCAGTATATTTTGCACTTGCATATTCATGAAAGCATAAATATGCCATAACTATTAGCGTGAATCAGATCTACTCATCTCCATTCATAATCATCGGACTCTATCTAAATTTTAAGTGTTAATGCCTCAGCTCTGATTTAAAGATTAGAGGCTTTGTACTGGTCAGGTTCACCATTTGAGACTTATTTGAGGAGTATGGTATGGGTTGAGATGTGAGAGATTTGGTTGAATTCTTTTTTGGAGCCGAAACACCACGATAGGAATAGAGGTTCCAAATGAGCGATTTGAGCTATCTTTGAGAAGTTCAAAATGGATTGAATTTACAAATGAGCGGGTTTTGACCCCCAATAAGTTCCTTGGAAAATGTTGGGTTATTAAGGTAATTAGATGCGAAAGGTTATAATTTACAAATCATATGGTTGATAAATCAGATAACAAAAAACTTATACTAAAAATATAATATTATTATATGAAAACTAATACATATAAAAATATTGAAGAGATCAAATCTTCCCATAAACAAAACTTTTAAACGTCTAAATTGTGAATGTTATTGTGTTATACTATGAGAATAGTGATTTTTAATTTATAGATCTCCAAACTTTTCCTCTAAGAAAAGAATAAACAAAATATTGAAGAAAATGATATTATTCTTTTTGAAAAAATTCAAGAATTTATAGTAATACATTAACTTTTCTTTAAGGAAAAAAAATGAACTTCAAATAAGCAAAGAAAATCAAGGCAAAACCCTAACGAATCTCCCCTTTTTGACTAGATTTTCTTGACAAAACTTGATTCACCTTATTCACATGCATGGTAATCTTTGTTCTTCACATAGTCTTCATCACTGATATTTGTCATGGTTAAAAATAAAGTTTAAAATATATGGGTTAAAAGTGATTTAAAAATATTTTATTTTTATTTTCAAATATACAACAACAGAAATGTTGAAAATATGATTTTGATCTTTTCTCCACATGTAGCTATACAAAATTCTTCTTTATCATCAAATTAGTTACAAATTGATTTGAAACCACTTGAATTTGTCTTCAACCTCATTCAAGCATTAGATCATTGAAACATCAGATTTTTGAATCATGTGTACTAATACCACTTATTGGATTATGAAGGTGATTAGGACGTCATGCGAAAGATTATAATCTTGAAATCATATGGTTCATAAATCAGATAAAAAAAACTTATACTAAAAACATAATATTATTATATGAAAACTAATATAAATAAAAATATTAAAGAGATCAAATCTCCCCATAAATAAAACTTTTAAACGTCTACATGTGGATGCTATTGTGTTATATTATGGGAAAAGGGATCTTTAATTTATAGATCTCCAAACTTTTCTTCTAAGGAAAGAATAAACCAAATATAGAAGAAAATTATATTCCTTTTAAAAAAAAGCTCAAGCATTTATGGTAGTAGTTTAACTTTTCTATACGTAAAAAATGAACTTCTTGTTATAAAATAATATATTGTGGATGTCCACTACACAAAATGGTTACTATATTACTTCCCTCCATTATGAAGATAATCCACTACACAAAGAAGTTACTACATTACTTCCCTCCATTATGAAGATAACATCCATCTTTATGATAATTATTCTTGTAACCTTTCACATCCATAACCTCCCTCTTTATATTCATGTTTAATGTCATGTTTATGACTAACCTTTTGTATGCCTCTATGTTACACTATAAATAGAGGCATAAGGGTTCCTATTGTATACACTTGAAGATTTGATGAATACTTTGATGAATAAGAAAAACTCTCATCTCTTGTCTCTCTATTTCTATTGCTTTATATTTTATATTTCTTGTCTAATTTTGCTTTAGTTATACAACACGTTATTAGCATGAATATTCTACCACTGAAAGATTGAAGCAAACTAAACAAAAGAAGGTAAAACAATTGTGTTTATTTTCTCTCAGGAACAAGGCAAGTTATTGTGGAATCTATCTTATATTTTACTTGTGAACAAGGTAAATGATCCATATTATTGTTAATATGCACTTTTTTCACATAGGACTCTATATAATTTCTTTTTTATGTGAAACTTGTTTTATATATTTATGATTATACTCATTGTTTTGGTTATTACATAAGCTTTTAAATTATTTTGTTTTGCGTGTGAAATATTTTGAATTCACATGGAAATTGAAAAGGGAATGGTGGTAGTGAGCAGTTTTAATTTAGTGTAATTGGAATTATTATTTTCTTAGTGTGCAATTGATCCTTTGATTTATAATGGTTATTCACTACCTTAATAATCATGCACCAAACATATACAATGTAATGCTATATGTAACTCTCTGTTTTGACAAGTTTAAGATATTGATACACACTTTGTTGAGAATATTTTTATTGTGTTTCTTTTGTTCTATATTTATTTGTGCATGTTAACCACAAGTGACAATATTTTTGTAAGATTCAATGGTAAATCCTATTATATTTGGCTTATCATGTCATTCGTTGAGGGTAAGACGAAGGTTATAAGTCCTGTCGCACCAAGATGGTAATACATCTGGTGAGAGTCCCGGTGCATCATGATAATAAAATGTTGGGTTGGGTCCCAACAAATAATGACGTAAAATGCTTTCTTTAGGGTAAGACGTTGGGTTCAAGTCCCAAAATTATATAAAGACGATGTAACAATGATTGAGCAAATTGATATGCTCTTGATAAAAGTCATGAAATTTGTCCAATTGATTTAATCCATTCTTTTATGTGAATGTGGTAGCAGGACATAATATGTCTGAAAATGACAAGTGGTTAAATGTATGAATATGAGTGTGGTAAAATGTTAATGATCAATTGTGATAATTAAAAGGAAGAATATTTTGGGTTTTTAATATGGTCCTTCAAGTGTGAAGGTAAATTTTTGTCATCAAAGTGCTATGAAAAGTTATTGGGCGTATTGAGTTGGTGCGACTCAATTTGAAAGTTTTTTAAATCCTCCATCAAAATAAAATAATACAAAGTTATAGTACATTCGGTACATTTGATCTCTTGAAGTGGTGTTGAGGTGAGTCACATCAATTTGATAAATGTGAAAGTATGACAATGAGTTTCTAATAAAAACTTATAGTGCATGTTCAAATTGTTATGATCCATTTCTCAAAGAAAACGTGATTTGTGTTCTTATGGATAATAACATATCCATGAATTGTTGGATGAATGTCACATCTCGCCTTTAAGGGAGGTTTGAGATATTGAAAAGACATATTTTGACATAAATGATCATTTAGTACAACACAAATATTGTGATATGTTAAATTATGAACTATTGAAGGACAAAAGAAAGATTCTTTCCTATAAAGATTGTGGTTATGACCGAACAAATTGTCATAGATTGCCAAGAAATAACCCTTGCATGTGATAATTGTAACCATGACAATAACAATTATTTTCTCCTTGAAGGAGATGATCACCATAAGAATGGCGTCGTGAAATTTGTGATAGTACACAAATTAGTTAAGAGTCCAAAATGGTTAATTTGTTACTATCTGGAGAAATGAAATTGTTCATAAGAATTGTAAAGAAAAATATTATATTGAGACTAAATTATGGGAAGATTTAATATCTCCAAATTACTACAACAAAAGTGGATTATAAATATTTATGTATAAGATTACCCAATTTTTTTCCTCTTGTTATTTGTATATAAACATGGGCATGATGATGGAATCACATGCAAAAGTAAACTAGAAGTTTACTTAAAATAAATATCAGTTGGTATAATCGATTGACCATTTATTCAAATGTGATGCAAAATAAATTGAGAATTCACATGGCTAAATGTTGAAGAAATAAAAGATTCTTCAAGAATTCTCATTTGTAGCTTATTCTCGTGATAAATGATCATTGTACTAGTTAAGGTTGGAATTGTATCCCCAAAAATTTTTTGAAACATACAAAAAGGTGAATATAGGCCTGTTCACCAGCCATGTGGACCGCTTACTATTATGATTTAATAGATGCATCTATGGTATGCTCACATGCATGTGCATTTATATCAACTTACAAATTGATATTTGTAAGGTTGTTTGCTCAAATTATCAAATTAAGAGCACAGTTCCAAACTATGAAGTCATGTTGATAATACTGATTGGTTTAGCAGAAATTGTATGCCTCTAATTATAGTTAGACCATTGCTTATGAGAACAAATCTCTCAAATAAATTTGGTAATGATATGAGTTCATTTAACATGTATGCATCAAGCCAACAAGGTTCTCCCATCACAATTGGTTCAGGGTCAAGAACCAAATAATTTCCATCTAAAAATTTGACGTGCACACATATGATTTTATTGCTCCACGCACCAAGATGGATCCCCAAATGAGGTTGATGGTGAATGTTAGATTTCCTAACAATAGGGGGAGATATGTGTAGCAGCTGAAAATTATGTGTGGGGGTGAATTATCTAGATCCTCGTTAAAAAAGAAAAATTTAAACTTTAAGTTCAAGAGATAATTCATTTTCAAATTGTTGCAATAATTTGCCAGATGTATTTGCTGACACAATATTTTCATTAAGTTGCAAATGCTCCAATAAATAGTCCTTGAAGGATAGAGTCTATGGTACGCCAGAAGCGTGATAGACCAATCGATTCCAAATGTAAAACTCCTTGATAAAGGAGAAGAGCAAATTATCAAAAAGGTCATTGATAATGAGGTAAGTGTTTTGAAAGAGCACTATGACATAACAATTCATAAAACCTTGGCGAAGATTCAGGTACCTGAAAAATGATGAAATATAAAGAGATCTCGATAAGTTATGTTGTATTAGAATCAAATCAAAATGACTATCGACGGTATATTTGATATGAAGTAGCACTCAATGCTATAAATGGTTACGAGGATCTTAAATTTGAATATGTCATATGTGGTCTATTAAATGATTAGCCAAATAATATGCACTATTCAAGTACATTTTGTTTCACTTAGAAAAGTGATGTTTTTAAACTTATAGTTCATAGATCAAAATATATGCCAGTGGGTACAAATGAATCATTGTGAGAAAGTATAACCATAAGATAAATAGTACGGTTTGTGCCTCGGGGAATAAAGGGTTTTTGCAAAAATTTTGACATTATTAAATGGAGATATATTCTCTAGTGGTGGATGCAATAAGACTTGTTTCAGTTTGAAAATAGATGAAATACTTGAATATGCATAATGATTGATTATTATGTCAAACTTGACGATGAAGGTTAAATGAAAATCTTTGAAGGATTTAAAAGGTGTTAAATCAATTTCATTGAGTACCCAATGATTTTAAGACTGCTTGACACAGAAAAAGAATCTTTTTGATCTCATGAAAATGATTTAAAATGTCATGTATTAGTGCAATTGGTGCACTTACATATTGTTGGTTATTCGAATGCTAGAAGATTATTTGATATACATAACGAAAGTTATGTGAAAAGCTTTTCATAGTATCATTTAAGTCATGACAAGAAACTACAAAACAAGTGACTCAATGCATAAAAGATGTGTGATTTTCTTTGAAAAGAAAAGATGAGCTTCAATAAAATTGAAAGGATCAATCTTCGAGTCAGAAATGATTTGATTATGTAGATGCAGAATATTTATTTAATCCCCGCATAAAGCTCGACCACAAATGAACTATTTATTTACATATGAAGGTACAACAATATCTTGGCGTTCAAATAATCAAACATTGGTAACCACTTCTTCAAATCACACAGAAATAATATTGATCTATGAAGTAAGTCGGGAGTGTGTTCGGTTGGAATAATGATCTGTCCTATTCAACCAATATGTGATTTTACTTTGACAAAGGATATTCCAACCACAATATACGAAAATAATATTGAAGTAAAGATATAATCAAATGAGATAGGACAAAGTATATTTCACCAAAAGTATTTTTCACACGTGATCTTCAACAAAATGGTGAGATTGATGTTCAAAGACTCATTCAAGTAATAATCTTGTAAACTTATTCACTAAAGATTGACAACATAAATATTTGAAAAGTTGTGATGCAAGACTGGAATGCACTATTTTCAAGATATCAAGTAAAGTTTTTATTAGGGGGAGAAAAATACATGTTGTACTCTTTTCCTTAACCATGGTTTTGTCCCAATTGGGTTTTCCTGATAAGGTTTTTAACGAGGCAACATTCAAAACGTATTAAAAGATATGTGTACTCTTTTTCCTTCACTATGATTTTTTCCCACAGGGTTTTTCCTAATAAGGTTTTAACGAGACATATTATCTATGGACATCCAAGGGGGAGTGTTATTAAATATATATTGTGAATGTACACTACACAAAATGGTTATTACATTACTTCCCTCCATTATAAACATAATCCATTACACCAAGAAGTTACTATATTACTTTCCCCCATTATGAAGATAACCTCCATCTTTATGATAGTTATTCTTGTAGCCTTTCACCTCCATAACCTCCTTCTTTATATTCATGTTTAATGTCATGTTTATGACTAACCTTTTGTATGCCTCTATGTAACACTATAAATAGAGGCGTAAGGGTTCCTATTGTATACACTTGAAGATTTGATGAATAAGAAAAGCTCTTATCTCTTGTCTACCTATTTCTATTGCTTTATCTTTTATATTTCTTGTCTTATTTTGTTTTAGTTTTACAACACTTGTCCGATTCTTACTAAGTTTTAACTGTTTTTTTTCAAAGGCAAGCTTCTAGCCCATTATATTGAATAAAAGGCACAAAAAAAGAAGCTAACTATGTACAATTTTAATTATTTAATTTTCAGTTTAATAATTTTTTGGTACTTAATAAAATACTCTTTTTTCTTTATTATGACTACATATAACAAATCAACAAAAAAATTATCTTTTTAAAAAATATTTTGAAGTCAAATTGGGTTACCTATAAATTTAGTAACTAATGGGCTGAAATGAGCTAAGCTAATAAATGAGTATGTCAATAAATTGCATATACTTGAATAGGTCGAGTTTGATTTTTCCACTCCTAAATGGAATGCGACAATCTTTTATTTGGTGTAACCACACCATTTCGTGATCACGTAATAGGGCCTAGGAACGCATCACAATTGTGTGTGATAAGTCATGTTTGTGAAGAAGGTTTATTTTGGGTGATTGAAAAAAAGTGTAAAAAGAGGAGTTGAAAGTGATCTAAATAATATTGCTATAAATAGTTAGTGATGCCTTCGCAAGTCCACATGCTACACCACATCATGTAGTTCATAGACCGCAAGTCGAGGTGGAATGGGATTAGAGAAAACTCAATATGAAGTTCTTTAACGTGTACACAAATCTAGATGCAGTGACATATCTCACATGCCATTTAACGTAATTCAGGTGCGTCATTTTGATTGAGCTTCACTACATGGAGAATTAGATGTGATCGCACTGGCACTCCAAATTTTTGTTATGAACTTTTAGAAACTATAAAATACATATTTTTAGATTTATTTGTCTCACGACCCGAGAGCACCCCCAAGTCGCGACACGGTGTACTTGATCCCGAAGGGTCTCATACAAGTCTCATAACATTGCATTGCATTCGATATAGAAATAGTAAGAAATAAAAAACTCATTTAAGTCCAAAATATTAAAACTTCATTTAGTCTAAGTCTCACATAACCATCTTAGACCCAAACTTAAAAGTAGTACGGGGACAGCCATTTACAAATGAAACAACTACTAAAAAGTCTTTTACTAGAAATAAGGAAACATAGAGTCTTGTCCTCGAATCATGAGGACATACGAAGTCTTGGAGGAAAGCAATCCAAGCACTTCAACTAGCTATATGGAGTCACTTGCCGAGACCTACAGTTGCAGTAAAAACATGAAGAATATGGGTTAGTACGGGTCGTGAGGGGAACCACGACTTGTGAGGGTACCCGTGGTCCCCTAGGCAGTGTGCCTCCCACCTTTGCCAGGACCTCCAAGGCCAAGTTAAGTCCACGGAAGCTTCCAAAATCCGTGGTTAATACCATGTGTCGTGGTGATGCTCGTGAACATGGTGGCAGTGGCTTGGCCATGTTGCCTTGCAAGCCATGCCACCAAGTGACCTTCACAGACACTTTCACGAGACATGGTCATGACCACTGGACGTGAAGTGCTCCGTGGTCTTGGGGAAGTGCTTGGCCAAGTTGGGAAAGACTTGATCCCCTTGGTTTAGGTCTTGCCGTCAATGGCTTGGCACATGCCTTGCACCCTTAACCTAAATCAAAAAGACCTTTTAACATGGAGTCTACCACGTGTCTTGAAGGTGAATTAGTAATACCTTAATTAAACATTACACAACAAGAACCCTCAATACGAACTCAACATCAAGTCATTAGGCTCTAGTTTAACCTATCATTTTTTGAGTTGTTACATTATCCCCCACTTAGAAACATTCGTCGTCGAATAACACTTTTAAACACTTTTAAAGGAAAAAAACTCAAGACTGACAACCCAACAATCATGACATATCAATATAATGCATAAACCATAGAAGTAAAACAACAACTCCACATCAACAAGCTCAATACAAAACAAGGAAGTAGGAACCACATCTACGAAACTCATCATATATAAAACTTCAACACTTATTATAATTTTGTAGGAATTACCTTCTCCAATTCAATTCATTCTAATAATATCATTACAAGGCAATTCATGCAATTCTTCAAAAAAAATTTATATAAGCATGTTCAACATTTCAACTCATGAAGCACATAGACAACTTAACTAGATGTATATCACAATGAGGAACACATAATTCATGAAAACTAATTTTCTCATTTAAGCAAGGATTCAAATAAAACATGCATAACATAAGGACATCATGTAAACATATATTCATACAAAACTGCAACACATAAGACCAGCTACAAGGAACTCTAGGTCTCAAGCTTGAATAAAAATAAAAGGAAAAGATAAGGATACTAATTACCATACTCTTCAACCTACTATCCCCCACTTATGATAAAAAACCATTCTTAGGCATACATAATTCAACATAGAAACCTCCTTACAAAAAAAGGAATTATAACTTACCGCTGCCTTCATTTGGATTAGCTCCCTATTCCTCATTAGCTTGAAGAGCATAGAAATGACCACGATTAGAAGGGATAGTAACCGTATCATCATTAGAGGCTTTCTTGGCCTCCCTCCCTCTAGTCGTAAGAGTAGGACAATCTTTCACCTTGTGATCATTCTTCCCATAACCAAAGCACCCATTTGTACCGACTAGGCACCCCCCATTGTTTCTCTAGCCACAAGTGGTGCAAGTAGGTTTAGAAAATTGAGACCCACCGATTTTCTCTTGGTTAACCTTAGGAGCACTTGAAGAATCTTGGTTTGGAGCCCTCTTCTTGAACCTAGGTTCACCTTGTTCGTCGGATCTACCCCTCTTCATATACCTATTCATCTTCTTGAGCTTGGACTCCTCAATAGATTGAGCATACACTATTAGTATAGAAAGGTTCATGTCACCGTGGAGCATCATCGTATGACATTCTTCCTTGACTAGGTCGGATACACCGGTCACAAACCTACTCATCTCCTCCCTAGGGTTGGACGCCAAAGATGGAGCATACTTAGACAATAGGGTAACTTCAAAGGGTACTCCTTCACATTCATATCACCTTGCTGAAGATTTATAAACTCCTTAATCTTACACTCCCTTTTCTCACAGGGAAAGTACCTGCCAAGGAAAGCTTTCTTAAACTCCTCTCATTTTATAGGATCCACTCCTACCAACCTATTAGCCTTCTATTGGGTGAACTATATTCGGGAAACATCTTTCAATTGATAGGAGGCAAGCTCCGCCTTTTCTTTAGAAGTCACCCCCATAACACTCACCACCTTGTACGCCACATCCAAGAATTCTGGGGATCCTTTCCCACCTTATGACCTAGAAACACCAGAGGATTCATCCTCACAAAGTCCCTTAACTTAGAAGCCATAGTTCCCTCATTAATATTAACCCTAGGCCCCACATCTCTAGTCGCTTGAGTTCCCATGGCTCGGGCCTAGGTCAAGAAAGACGACCTTATCTCATTATTAGTCATATCTGGAACCTCTACCAAAACTTGGTTGTCTTGAAGACCTCATCCACATTTCCTCTTGCTACTCTCCTTGCATGTCTCCACCTCGTATTCATATCCTATAAAAACAAGAGAAGGATTAGGAAGAGAACACTCAAAGAACTAAACTCTAGGGCACGAATTCAAGAATATGAAAAAAGTGTAACTTTCTAACATCCTATAGCCTCTTACTCATAGATATTTCGCGACAATAAACAAGACTCTACTATATGTGGCATGTGAGACATCAGCCCTAAGACCATTCCTAAAACCTTATACTCTGATACAATGTATGTCACGACACAAGACCACCTCAAAGTCACGAAACAACGTACCTGACCACAAAGGGTCTCATACGATCCTCGTAGCATTGCATTGCATTTGATATAGAAATAGTGCGAATTAAAAACTCAAGTCTAAAATATTAAAACTTCATTCAAGATAAAACTTTAAGTATAACGTAAATCTGAGTCTCATATGACCATCTTAGAGTCTTGTCCTCGAGTCATGAGGACATACCAAGTCTTAGAGGAAAGAAATCCAAGCACTTCAACTAGCTATACTGAGTCACTTGCTGAGACCTACACTTGTAGTAAAAACATGAACAATATGGGTTAGTACATAGAAATGTACTAAGTATAATGATCATGCATAAACATGCTTTTAAAGGGGAAATTCTGTTAGAAACCATGCATTCATGCCACTTTTGAAATATCACGAACAATAACATAAAAGGCATCATATACAAGTAAAAAAGTCATAGAAGTCATAACAACACATTTAGAATATCACATTAAGAACCTTTACCTTTTCCTTCAACTTTAAATCTAGATAACACTTATGCTATACCTAGTCCAATGTATGGATGCCGTTTCATACCGCCATCAACACGAAGACACAACATTAGAGTCATCAAGAGTGTACTTACCATCCCTTTTCTTTCACCTTTACATCATATTCATACGTAAGAACATAACATTCACAAGACAAGACAAGGTAAAATAACTCATAATATATCCCAAGTATAGCATGTATATCATATTTAAGCATATAAGAGTCAACATTCATCCATTTCTTCATTTAGGACACATTCGTAACATAGTCATTAAGATTTAGAGGTATTCACTATGATCCCCTTCAAAGCCTACTCATGCAATGTATAGGTAGCATCCCATACTACTACCTATATTTCGTGAAATTAATCACGAAACCACAATGACATCTCACATGATGGGAATAAGCAATTAGCAGACATAGACCATATGATCTTGTCATGGAATCCGATTTTATAAATCCCTACATCGTAAGAGGTGGTCAACTTGCCTGAGGAATACCGGTTCATATAACTTAAGCGGAAAGACTAGCTAGACCTATATGGGCACATAGTTTATGAGATAAGGTAGACGATCATTGAAACCTATGCCTAACTATGGGAGAGTTTCATCTATCAAATTCACTCGGTGCTTAACCTACATTCCCATAAAATAGTTCATTACTTGAAATTATCACATATGAGAGGTGCCATTGACCTACCAACTCCATTTACATTCATTAACACATGAAAGAGTCCCTTAATCTTATCGATTCAAGGTTCATTTCGGAAAGCACATTAACTCCTCTTGAATGGGTGCCATAGGCCTACTGATTCAAGGCTCATCATTAACCTTAATGGAAGGGTGCCATAGGCCTAACGAATCTAAGGTTCATTACCATCATTAATGGAAGGGTGCTCTAAGCCTACCGATATCACGGTTAATTTATCAGAAAGTATGGAAGGGTGCTACTAGCCTACCGATCCAAGGATTCAACTATCAACTATATAATAATTTATACAAGAAAATTATGCATAAGCTCTACCAATTCAAGATATACTTTATATTGAAGAATCCTTCATATTCTACCCTTTACATTCATAAGTGTTAAATAGATAAAAACCTTTTATTAATAACACATATACATTCATAACATGATCATTGGCATCATTGAATCCTCTTTCATACAATATCATGATTATACTTCTATTTTCATGCTATGTTCGCAATGTAGATAATAAATTAACACCTCCACCTTTCATGTGGATCAATATGAAGTTAACAAATTTCTAAATTCAATAATAAGTTCTCATATCTTGCCTTCAAGTCCAATTGATATATCAATATACCAATAATTCATCATAAATAAATATGGACAATGACATACTTCAACAATCTAAATCCATTTAAACAAGTCCCATTTAAATACATTCATTATCAAACAACCCACTTCATAAGGCATAAATTAGGAAAAGAGGGGTATCATGGGTTCACGGAGTAATTTCACTTTAAAACACCCATTTGACATCAATATAATAATAAAATTCCATTATGAACCTTTTCAAACCATTTGGTGGAAGAACCCATGAGATTGAATACAACCCTTGATTTTTCATAACTTGAAATCTTTTGAAAACTCTTCGAAATTGACTCTAGGGTGAAAGAAGACCTTAGATGAAGAATCACTATACCTTTTACTATGATTTTCCCACGAAATTGGATGAAGAGATCTTTGAAATCCACAAACCCTAGCTCCCCCTTGTTCTTCTTCCTTGAACTTGAATATTGAGAGAAAAGAACTTTGGGCTTTGAAAATAATGAGTTGATTAGGGTTTTAAGACTTAAAAACTATTTAAATATACTATATAAATCATTTGAAATCAACCCCACTCTATAAAAAACTCAAAAGAAATCACCTAAAACTCCCTAAATGAGGCAGCATCGTCAAGGACCACGCCCACTTGTACGGGTCGTGATGGCACCACGGCTTATGGTGGTGCCCCTGGTCCTTTAGGAAATGTGCCTATCACCTTTTCCAAGCCCTCCAAGTCAAGGCAAGTTTACAGTAGCTCCCACGATCCGTGGTCAATACCATGAGTTGTAGTGATGCTCGTTAACATGAAAGCAATGACTTGGCCAAGTTTCCTTGCAAGCCATGCCACCAAGTGACCTTCACGGCCACTTCCATGAGTCGTGGTCACGATGACTAGACGTGAATTGGTCTGTGGTCATGGGGCAGTGCTTGGCCAAGGTTGGGCAAGCCTTAGTCCCCTTGGTTTAGGCCTTTCCCTCCATGGCTTGGTACATGTCATGCACCCTTAACCAACATCAAAAAGACCTTTTAATATGGAGTCTAAAATGTGCCTTGACGTTGACTCACTAATCTCTTAAACTCGGGGAAATATTACACAATAAGAACCCTCATTACGAACTCAACACCAAGTCATTAGGCTCTAGTTTAACCTATCATTTTCCGAGTGTTACAATTTAAGAGTTCAATTTTCATCTGATTTTTAAGTTCTTGGAGAGTAACTTTTGTAGGAAACATATATTCATTTCATTTCGACTTGCAAACGAGTTATTGTGGATCTAATCCAGTCTTTGCGTTCTTGATTTTACTACTTGATCATTGTAAGCATGTTTTTAAAGCTTTTATTTCAGCTTCTACAATAATTATGGGTAACAAACCTTATAGCTTGGGTTGTGGAACCTTAAAGAAAGTGTAACAATGTAAAAGTGTCTTGTTAGAAATTCTAGATGATATTTCTTAGTGTATGCTTAGTTTTTTTAGATTTGTATGGGTTCTCATAAAGTCCTGCACTAGAATTTACTTGTATGTATTCTAAATTTACTTGAAAAGAGAGGTTAAGATCGACAAAAAAGAACTAAGCACAAATGCACAATGATTTGAGAATTGAAATTCACTTGTATTAAAAATTTACTTGTAAAAAAGAGGTTAAGATTGAAAAAAAAGAACTAAGCACAATAATTTGAGAATTCTACTCCATCTAAAGACTTGAGACCCTGACGTAGAGAGTCTATATGAGACATAGGTTGATAATCGTTAGAGAAAAACAAGTATCGCAAGGACTTAAATGACATCTTTTAGATGGACCTAAAGGACTCTAGATGTACTTTAGATATCAATTGTTTCACACCTAAGCCTACTTAGTTTGAGATTTGTTAAGGCAACTGAATCAAAATTATGACCTAAAATGGGAATCCACAACCTTAGTTACACATTCTTATTGTTAACCACAATCAATATTTACTTATTTAGCATACTAAATCAATCTCTTTAAAAAGTTTACTTTAGGCTTCATTTCAGAAATATAGACCATCCATTTTGATTTTGCATAAGAGTAATATTCACGATGGAATTTGGTCTCAACCTTGTTGGATCCTATATTTGACAATGATCACTTTATACATTTTTAGAGGTCTAATTTGGGTGTATCAAATTTCGATATCGTTGATGGGGAATATAGTTCAAAGATTAAATCAAGAGTATTTTTGACGCTTAGGCTTTATTTCTCATCACTTTTGTTTGTTTGTTTGTTTGTTGTTGTTGTTGTTGTGCTATATCAAGTTAACTTAGTCCATATCTTATCTTAGAAGTAAAGGAAAAACTTTACTTCTTAATGATCTCAAACCTGAAAAGACATTAAGGAACTAGAGAAAGCTACTTGAATAACTATGTCGAGTAATGAGGAATTAAAGAACACTAAAATAAATTAAAGTCAAACTAGTTAAAGCTCAAATGATATTTGAACATGAGTATGAGATAAAAACGGGAAAACTTGTTTTATCAGTGCTATCAACCCGCCTCCATTAGCGAGAACAACTAGTTTCCACATTAATGAAACTATGCTACATCTATTGAACCAAATTGGGTTGTTTGGTGGTCACAGTTTAGAGAATCCAAACTGTTTCCAAGGACTTCATTAGGATATTCTTAGTATTTGATTTTCCAAGGCCTTTGAGATGGGGATTCGTCTGAGGTTGTTTCCATTCGCTATCAAAGATGAAGCTACGACTTGACTGCAAACTACCATTGGGGTTGATCACCACATAGGCTCCATTGGTTACTGTGTTTCTTTAGAGGTTCTTCCTTCCATAAAACAAGATTCGTTTAAGGGATGGATTTAAAACATCAAACATTAACTAGGGAGACCCTTCATGAAGCGTGGTTGAGGTTCGGAAGAAAGTTATTGAACTACCCAAACCATATGGTGCTAGATGAGTTGATATTGGAGTACATTTATAGGGCCCTTGATGCCGTGAACAAATTGGAAGCCAATAATATTTTTGAGGGGTCGCTGATTAAATTTGAGCAGGAAAAAGATATGTTAGAGAAAACTATGAAAACCAACGTAGTCTTGCATATAAGAGTGTCTGAGGTAACAATATTGACACCGATAGTTTTCAACTATACCGTATGTTAAGGAATATGGGCTCATATACAAATACAATACCTTACTTTTGAGGTCAAGTTCAAACCACAAGAACTAACAGAGAGTATTACGCTAGTAATGACCTTCTAGGTCATTTCCCCAATTTACCAATCTTCTCGACATTTAGATCTTTTCTATAGTGACCCAAGTCGTTTATGACATTTTAGGTCTAATAGTTTTGTCCCCTAGTCATTCGTTTGAGTTTTGTTTAAGTTTGTCCATTTTGGAGCTTTTGAAGTTTGAATAGCTGACTTTGGTCAAAACTTCAAGTAAACGACTCCAAAATGTAATTTTTACAGATTTTTTAGCTCCAAAATGCCAACTTTGAGTTAGCAGGAATTCACAACATTCTTACAACAACTATAAATACTACTCACAAAATTTTTTAGCTAAAATGTAAAAAGTTCACGTAATGATAAATTTACCTTTAGAAACGATGTCACCTAAATCCATCATAGATCTAATTCATGCACTAGGTCAACTCAAATGGGTACTCAAATTTCAACCCCAATTAAAATTTAGGGCACTTTACCGGAGATTTCAACTTGCATTTTTACTCAATCAAGCATGAACAAGCCAAATCTAAACATTCGAAGTGCGAAAACTCAATTTCAATGAACCAAAATCGAAACTCTAATCACAAAGGTGTTTGGGGGAAATCAATCAAGGATGGAATCATTTTCACAGTACAATATATTCAAAGTTTGAAACAATAAAAATGGAGTAACATACCAAAGTAATTGAAGAATGTGATAACTAAAAGTTTGTAGTCCATAAATGGAACTTTTGAGCTTGACCTCAAAGGATATTTTGACCTTCAAATTGGGCTATTGAGAGAAGATGGAGTTTGTGCAAGGATGGTGGTGTGGGAAATGAGTGGTATTGTAGGAAAAAAATGGATGTTGGAAGTAAAGGAGTGTATGGATAAGTGGAGAGAGTGAAATGAGGAAGTAGGACGTGTGGAGAAAGAATGAGGAAGGAGAAGAAGGGTTGAAAAACCCTTTGATTCCTTTTTCGGTCAAAATCCTGAATTTTGGGTTTCCAATATGTCAAATTTTAAAACCTTTCATAAATTCCTAATTTGTGTTGGATCGACATTCTCTGGTTCCCTCATGCGAGTTGAAAGTTCACACAAAAGTTGAACTTTGTTGCCAGTGCAGTGTGTCACTTTGGATCTGAACCTACATTATAGGATTTTGAACCTATAGTATCTCGGTCTGTTGTAAGACTTTTTTCTTTCAAATTTATTGTTTCATATTTATGCTTGGTTGTTTGAAAAAGAAGTTTCACCGTTCTAACACTAATGGACATATGACCAATTTCTTCATTTTTTACCTCGCGTCTTTTTTACATCCCAAAAATAACAAAAAGTGAAGTAAAAAAGAAATTTAAAGACATTTGGATTCCGTCCTAAAAGCGATTGATTTAATATACCGGTCTAATGAAAGTACCTTATTATACAGCCGATTTCCAGTGGTACCTCTTCTTTGTGTGGACCTTAAACAAGTTTGTCCATGGTTTCAAGTACTGACTCCACGCAACATTCATCCAGTGGCTTTATTGTCCTTGCAAACATTAAAACTTAACTCATCATCCTAAGTCTAAAATTGAGTTTTCGCTCCACAACTACTAATGAAACTCTTTGGTAAGGAATGATTGGCCAAAAATTATAGGCAACTCAATATCAATTTCGTAATCCCACATTACCAAAACAACCAAGAGAATAAACTTGTCAATTTTGATCAAGATGTCAAATAGGATTCCAACCGGCCTTTTAATAGAGTGATCCACCATTGAAACCTCATTGGAGTGTGTTTCAGATATCCTAGACCCAACTACTTGAAAATCACAAGGGGCATCAAGTTTATAGTTTCCCAATGGTGTAAAATTTTTTAAAATCTCTCATATTATTTCTCTTTGGAGTCACAATACTGTCCATCAAGACAATATAATGATATGACACATCGACTATTTCTAGATAAATCACCTTATTTTTCTTCAACAACTTCTTCATGAACTTTGTATACCCTGATACTTGTAAGAGAACATCAACCAACAATATGTTCATGGACAACTTGCGAAACAAATTAAATTTTATTTGAATTGGTTAACTGCCTTTTTATTTATAAATATTTGGGTTATGAAGGTGGAAAATTCGACACATCTCCCTTAGTGATTTCATCCCCTCCATTCCTCTCAACATCCACCACATTAGGAGGTTTATCCTTCTTCTTAGCTTCTGAGCTTACCTTCTAGCTATTTACATAATCATCATCAATGATAATTGACATTGGTGTACTAAGATCAAATCAATCATCCACACTTCCACTCAAAACCTTTTAAAGCATGACATTGATATTATCATGTAACTTACCACGTCTAGTGACTATTTCCATGCAAATGATTGTCAATCGTTGGACTGTTAGTAAATATATTCACCCTTATGGGAGCTTTAGGTAATAACTGATGAAGTGTAGTTTTCACAAGGAGAAACGTAGTGAGAAGTGTTACTAAGCTTAAAACCATCATCATATAAGTTAAGGCATAATAGTTCTATTATTGTTTCACGCCCAAGGTATTCATGTTTTATGCTTCAGATAGAGTATGCTTCTAGTTCAAATCTATATCATTCATACTTTATGAACCCATGTCAAATGAGTTAGATATCCAGACTGTATTAGTGCTTTATGTTCAAATGTCTCACACGAATCATGGTCGTAATTCTTCCCTGGAAGGTTATGAGAATGTTTGAGGTGATAAGCTTATTCCTATTGTTATTCTTAGAATCTTCATGTTCATGACCTATAACCTTGAAATCTTATGTGAGTGTTCGTTCTAAGAGTTCTTTAGTTGAGTTTCAAACTCTCAATATAAATCAGGTCTATCTATGTTAATGAGAAAGTTCAGAAGTCACAAATATAGTTGGAGTAGCTCATTTTTTAGTCCAACTTGACCATCATTGATGAATGATTCCAAGGAGAGATATTGTAACACTCCAAAAATCTCTAAGCTAAGACCCAAATCTTCCTTCTTATGTGTATAGGGTCATATCAAATGATTCTTAATTGTGCATAGGTTTTATGGCATACTATTTAGTGTGGAAAGGTATTTGGAGATGAATTAAAGTCATAAATCCTACAATACAAAATTGAGTTGAAAGCTTCCTTAATGATTGAGTTTTGATATACGTTTTTCTTCGACCAACTTCAAACGATCATATCTCATCAACTCACTGAAATGATTTTTCTCTTCTTTGCATGATCAATAGGGAACCCTAGATACATTATGGGGGGAAATTTCTCCTATTAGACCAATAACATCCTCTACAACTTGAACATGGGCATAGACAACCTTAATTAGGTGAATTTTAGGGCCTAGTTCTCTTGTATGTATACATTCCATAGAAAAGTCAAATTTGATGAATTTGAAGCTTAAAATCACTAAAGCACATCGATGAAGGAATTAGTGTCCCATAGGAGCGAGTTAACGTCACACTAGCTATATACAAGTTTAGCTAAAGTATATTTGTCTAAGCAATGACAATTCATAGGCATTTTATACTTTTTGAATGACGTTCCTTCAAACGCATCATAATTGTTTTTGAAAAATCTACAGTTGGAAGTGGAAATGCAATTGGTACTGCACAAATGCGGATCAACATTCCGCCAATCCAGGATAAGTCAAGGAGCGGAAGCTAAAGGGAAAACACACACTTAAATAATAAAGTATTTCCTTTAGAAGGTTTCATTTATAGAATACAATATTGTGTGATTATGTACCATTATCTTCTTCTCATTTAGGGAGAATAACATAGGGAGTTGGAGTAGAGGAACTTTATTGAGTATTACATTGAGTATTGTAGCTAAGAACCTTTCTTATAGAGGAAGAAATCTCAGATTTTCATCACTCCAAGCTTAGATTTCAGATTTTGTTAATCAACTTATATTGAAATGGAGATTTTCTTTACCAAGGTATTGTCTCTATTTCTTCTTTTATGAGGAGAGAAATCCTAAGCTGTGTGTGTGTGCGAGATAAGGGTGTAAAACCCCAAATAAATATTGATAGGTTCTAAAACTGATTTTATCACATGAATATGTTGTTGTCTTGAAATTTTAATCTAAAAATCAGTGGGTGCAAACATTTCTGAGCTCTCTAACACCGTTTTGGCTTGAGAAAACAAAATGAAGTTGGGTAAGACTCAATAATGAGAACTTGTGGAAATTACTCTATTAATTTGAGCCAAGAATGGGATAATCAAAGTAATTTCTCATGTAATAATATGAGCTAGTGATAGTTTATCTATTCAAGAAATGTTTGGGTTTTTTTGGTAAAGGTCGTGTAGTTCGAGAGAATCCAAGGGGTATACGTTTCATACCTAATGTAGTATAGACCAAACATTATTCATATATCAATCGATTTTGTTACGATTAATCTTTGTCTGTTTGAGCTGAAACCCATATCATAAGGCACAGACCCATGGTCTTTCCCAAACTTGATAGATCATATTTGTATTGATTCTGTAATTTGTTACTTGATATCGACAAATTTTAGTTTTCCTAAAAAACCCCATTTTACATATATGCGTGTTGAGAATTTATTGTGCTGTCCTCTTTTGAATTATGAAATCAATTGAGAGTGATACCATATTCCAATTCTTTTGGTTCAACCATGAAGTTGGGTATTATTTTTGCAAACAATCACTGATGCTCTAAAAAATGAGAGATAGTTAAGCCTCATCATTCTCTATAATGTGTGATAATAACGTCCTTTCAGCCGCTACAAAAATAATAGTATCATCTGCATAAGTAAGATATTTAAGTTGTCACTCCACTTAGGTAGCTTAGAAAATCAGTTTTATTTGATTAAGGCCTAATGAGCACTTCTGCTGCAATGATGAATAGAAGGGAGGGGGGGGGGATAAAGGGTTATCCTGCTTCACCCTTTTTGTGGAATGAAAAGAAAAACCTCGACCCTCACCATTGATGATAATAAAATACCAATCATCAACAATAATTCACCTAATCATATCAACCACAACGATATCAAAATCCATCCATTAAAGCACTTCCACCAAGAATGTATAATTCACCCTATTATATGTTTTAACTATATCTAGCTTAATTATAAAATTAATTGGATTACCTCTTTTACTAACATGAGTAGTAATTTCTTGAGCCAATCACACATTTTTAGATATGTTCCTGAAAAGACACTTCTTGAATCACCGAATATTCATATTTTCCATTATACCAACCAAATCCATTCGAAAGGTTATAAATCAACAAAATTTTCTATTCTTCAACTTATTATGAAAATTCACTCCATGTAATTACCCTTCATTACTAATGTAAACATTATTAATAATATACTATATTATTCGTTATTCTTATACACTATACTAAACTACTTTGATGACATAGGAAGTAATTGAAGTTATAATCTTAGTTGACCAAGTCAATATCACTTTTTTTTTGAAATTTTAATTCACAAGTTGGATTATACCTCAAGTTAAATTCTCTGGGGCAACTTATGTATTTTTCTAAACTTAGGTAGGGAAATAATAATTAAAAAAGAACTTAGGTGGTGGAAGTGTAATTTGCAGAAGAAATTGAATTTTCCATAGTGGACTCTGAAGAAGTACTAAGTCCAGTTTTAGCAAAGCCAGTTTTCCTATCCCAAAGCTGTGCAGAGAAGAGCAACATCGTGCACAATCTTCATATCCAATTTTCAATTTCACAATAAAATTGGAAATCAGCAACATAACAAAATTATCTTCATTAGTCTCTGTTCTCTCTGGTGATCAATCTACATTGGTAAACATCACATTCTGTAGAGCCCTAATTGGAAAAACCAGAGTTCAAAACTGAAAAAATGTCGTGGTTTCAATCGTCCATGAGAAAAGCCGTGAATGTTGGGAACAAGAACAACCTCACCCGCACTGTCAAGAACTACGCCGACTCCGTCGTTCAACAAGCTAGTCAAGCTGTCGCAGAGGGCGCCAAACTCCTCCAAGATCATACTGTAATTTCTCCACTATCCTATTTTGTTTCTTTACAGCCAACACTACATATTATTAATCCTTTTGTGTTAATGTATTAATATTATACAACACAATTAGGTGCCAAGTGATTGTCTTTCAATGGGTTTATGAAAATAAGCATAGTATAGTACATTGTTTGGTTGCTTTTGTAGGAGATTAATTTTGGCATACAGTCTAATATAGATCATACAATGTTTTGTTAGCTTTACCGTGGTAAATTAATGAGGAATCTATGCATATTTTCGGTGGGGTAAAATATGGAATAAGAATAGGTGCATTATATAATACCTGGATGTAATACACTGAAATGACAAAACTAAACCTCTTAAACTTAACAAACATTTTATTTTGCTAATGTATTTTAAATATATGCATCGTATAATAATATGATAATCAAACCAAATATGCAACAAGATATAATTCACATTACAATCCTTGCATTGCAAATCAGTGCAAAACAATCTTTATATTACTTTACTAAACCATTCATAAGTAATCCTTATATATAATTCATGTATTACTAAGTGTTGTATAACTTGTATCAAAACTAAACGACCTTTAACTAATTTAAAAATGTAGTTTCTAGTCAGGTATACAACTTTCTTTAATTTTTTCACTCAATGGTGTGTGTACTCATGTCCCTAATATCGGAACTTGATTATTTGTTTTACACATTTTGTGAATTAAATATTTGGATAATTCCACTAAGAATAATATTTTGAGAAGTTTTTTTATATACTTGGGGCTTTCTTTTAATTCTTTTAAATAAGCTTCGAACTATATTTGAGCAACTAATCAAGTTTTTACCGAAGTAATTAAGGCAAATAATTAAAAAATGGACTTCAGGTCTAACACAACTCCAAAACGTAGCTTATGAAGTTATTATTATCCAAAACTATATGAGGAGACCCGTTCTAAAATTATCCATCCATGTGGGATCTAATGACCCCGCATGCCTATGACCTGGATATTTGGAGCGTGAACAAAATTACATAGGGGCCCAACATCAAGTAAACCAGAAAATCAAATGAACTTGAGCTCTAAAAACATGATATAAAATAGACTTTCCGCCTAACTCAACACCAAAAGCTAGATCATGAGGTGAGGATTGCTCGATATCATATAAGGAGACCCATTTTTATATCTTCAACTGTTGTAGGATCTACAACAAGGGGAATCCATTAGAGTTAAATCAAAAACAATACATCTTACTTTTAAGCACCATTCAGAATGTCATGTTGTTCCCTTTAAACTCAGTCAATAGTTCTCCTCACCATCCTCCTTTTTTTTCATTCTCTTGAATAACTTTTTATGCAAAACACACTCAAACTAGGTACTCTTTTTTCGCAGTCTTCTTCAATCCTCCTTCTGAAAATTATCTGGAATAACTAATTTCAACTCACCCTTTTGCTTTATAATCATTTAGACCCACATTTCTTTTTTTTTTTTTAAAAGAATTGGTAAACATAGTATTCTTCAGCAATAAGGATATGCAGGGGACCTTTAGAAAATCAGGAAAAAAAAAACAAAGAGCAAAATACTTACAAGGATCCTAAGAATTCTAAGAGTTGATCAAAAAGTTGATCAGAATCCTCTAATCCTATCTCTTTACACCACAAAAATAGACACACAATGCAATTCCACTTAACCTTGTGAATGGAATTGGATATATCTTCAAAATTCCTACTATTCCTCTCCTTCCACACTATCCACCAAATGCAATGTGGAATCGATTTCCACTAGGTCTTTTGTCTCTTGCTACCTCATCTCCTGATCCAACAACTAAGTAAATCAGTTTTTATGTTCGGGCATAGTCCATTTCACTTCTGAAAAGTTGAGAAACATGGACCATATTTGTGCTGTGAAAGTGCAATGTAAGAATAAGTCACTGTTAGTTTCTCCTGTCTTCCCACATAAAGAGCACCACGAAATTATGATTTTCCCCCTCAAGACTTCATGTGTCAAGCATGCCTTTCTGGTAACAAGCCAAGTAAAACATTTAACTTTTATCGGTGCTGCAGTCCTCAAGATATTTTTCCATGAACTCTGGTATCTGCTACTTTGCAAGTTGCACTCATTTTTATATGCCCTGCCAACTGTGAAAATGCCATCCTTACTGTGTGAGCATCTAACATCATTGTCAGTATTGGTGCCTGCAAAATCTCCCACTTCCTCCAGCAATTTGGCTAATCTCTCTATTTCCCAGTCATTTAGAGGTCTTCTGAAATAGATATTCCAACCTTGTACAGTCCAGCAATCACTGATCATTGCCTCAGAATTGGTGCACAAAATAAATAGTTCATGAAACAAATCTTTTGTGGTGAATTGTTTGATCCATACATCCCACCAGAATCTAGTTCTCCATCCATCCCCCACCTTGATATGTAAATTGGCTTCTAACTTGGCCCATAAGTTTCTAATAGCTATCCAAACCCCCGCTCCATAGTTATCCCTGCTTATGTTACTACACCAGAATCCATCCTCCGCATATTTACATTTAGTAAAATCTTTCCACAAAGCTTGCCTCTGCTCTGTGTATCTCCACAACCATTTCATCAAAAGACTGTTGTTATGCTTCCTCAAATCTCTAATGCCCAAGCCACCTTTATCTTTTCTATGCAAAACTATCGCCCACTTGACCACATTGTATCCTTTGTTCTCTTTGCAGCCATGCCAAAGGAAATCTCTCCTAAGTTTGTCCAATTTCTTAACCACTTTTGCTGGTATAGTGAAAAGAGACATAACATATGTTGGGAGAGAATATAGAACGGAGTTGATAAGAATGTGTCTACCACCAAAAGAAATGTATTGAGCCTTCCATCTAGCTAGTCTCTTTTCAGTCTTCTCGACTATGTTGTCCCATATCTTCAAATCTTTGTGTGTATTACCTAAAGGCAAACCCAAATAAGTTGTGGGCAATTTCCCCACTCCGCATCCCAAAATGTTCACTAGACTTTGAATGTTTGTCACATCCTTAATAGGATATAAACTGCTCTTCTCCCAGTTAACTTTCAACCCTGTACAAGATTCAAAAAACAACAAAATTAGTTTGATGAATCTAAATTGCTCCTCTTGTGGCTCAGAAAAATCATGGTGTCATCTGCATAAAGTAGATGACAAATCTCTTTAATATCACCATTGTTTCCACTAATTTGGAAACCTCTGATCCATCTGTTTTGAGTAGCAATCCTTATCATAATATCAAATCCCTCCATTACCAAGATAAATAAAAAGGGTGAAAGAGGATCACCCTGTCTGATTCCCCTTCCGGAAGAGGAAAACCCACTGGCTCTCCATTTACAAGAATGGAGAATCTCGCCGTGCTTATGCAAAATTTTATCCATGCCACCCATATTTCTCCAAAACCCATTTGTCTCAAGGTGTTTTGTAGGAAACCCCAATTTACATGATCGTATGTTTTTTCAATGTCCAGCTTGCACATTACCCCTAGACTGTTTCCTTTCAATCAGGAGTCCACGCACTCACTCGCAATGAGAGCTGCATCCATTGTTTGTCTTCCTTTAATAAATGCCATTTGGTTTTTGTTGACAAGCTTATTAATCACTCTTTTCAGCCTTTCCGCCAGTAGTTTTGCTATCACCTTGTAAACTCCAGTGATCAGACTTATTGGTCTGAAGTCTTTAAGTTCAACGACACTAGCTTTCTTGGGGATGAGTGCTACAAAAGTAGCATTAAATCTCTTCTCAGTATTCTGTCTGGCATGGAATTCTTGAATAACCTTTATAAAATTCTCTTTTAGGATCTCCCAGAAAGACAAGTAAAAGTACACAGGGAAACCATCAGGTCCAGGTGCTTTCTTCATAGCACAAAGCTTTAAGCAACCTAGGATCTCTTCCTCCTCGAAATGAGTCTCTAGTTCTATGTGCTCCTCCACAGTAATGGTTGTGAT
The DNA here is from genome assembly GCF_001406875.1 of Solanum pennellii. Taxonomy (NCBI): domain Eukaryota; kingdom Viridiplantae; phylum Streptophyta; class Magnoliopsida; order Solanales; family Solanaceae; genus Solanum; species Solanum pennellii. Next base: position 18,363,921 of record NC_028642.1, on the reverse strand, counting down.
CCCTTGTAATTGTAGCTCAGGCCTCCACTCCTCTGATTCCGTGTACAAATGTCGGTAGTAACTTTTGATGGTCTCTTTAATGACAATTGGATCATTAGTATTGCATCCATCCGCCAATAGAGACTAAATGGAATTATATCTCTTATGAGAAGTAGCTACTCTGTGAAAAAACTTAGTATTTGTATCCCCATGCTTTAGCCACTGGATTCTTGATCTTTGCCTCCATCTTATTTCTTCATTCTTAGCTACTTTCTCATACGTGACAGCCAAATTTATTTTTTGTTGGATCTCCTCCTCTGTGAGCACTCTTTGTTCCTGTACAACTTCCCATTTGGCCAGCTCCTCCATAATCTCCTCCTTTTTTGCTTTACAATTTTTCCTATTATTCTTACTCCATTCCTTCTTCTTTCCTTTCTAAAGTTTCAGCTTTTCTTCCAAAACAAAACCAGGGATTCCACTTATTAAAAAAGATTGCCACCATAATTTCACCTCTTCCTTGAATCCTTCCACTCTCATCCACCAATTTTCGAATTTGAAGTAGGAATTCTTGAAATTCAAATTCCCACATGTTAGTAGAATTGGGTTGTGGTCAGAACCCAACTTTGGCATTGTGGATTGCTTGATAAAAGTGAACTTGTCCTCCCATTGTGAGCTATAGAGAAATCTATCAATTTTGGAAGCTGTTTGGTGCCCTTCCCCTCTTCTCCAAGTGTAAGACCCTCCAAATAAAGGAGGGTCTACTAATTCCAATTCCCTAATGCATTCAGAAAATTCACTCATAGCACCATTAATCCTAGAGCACTTTGATCTTTCTATAGGGTATTTAATAACATTTAAGTCCCCCCTACTACCCAAGGACCTTCACATAGACTTCTCATTGCACCCAACTCACCCCATAATTCTCTCCCCTCTATTTTCTTACACTTAGCATAAACTGCTGTCAGAAACCATGAATATTCTTGATTCTTGTTTGAAAATTTACAAGAGATGCATTGTGATCCTGCTTCTACCAGATCCCCCTCCCATATTCTTTTATCCCACATAATTAAAATACCTCCACTTGACCCTTGTGCCTCTACATGAAGTTCACTCAATCATCTGTTGTTCCAAATGCTGTGAATTAAACCCTAATATTGTCCTTTAGTTTAGTCTCCAAAAGGATATAGACATCTACCCCAATTGATTAATCAAGTTTCTAACTAAATCCCTCTTCCCGTTATCGTTCAACCCCCTTACATTCCAAGAAATTATTTTTATCATCATTGTTCACAATTGATAATCTCCTCCCTCTACTCCTAGGCTACCCCTCTTTGAATTTCATATTGAAAATGAGATTCCTCGACTCTTTATGCACTGCTTGGTTGGTTGTGTTGCTATTATTTTCACTGTTTCTTTGTTCCTCTCTTGTGGTTTTTTGCCCCATTCTACTTATTAGAGAGAAGAATTCTCTTTCATATCCCTCCGTACACACCCCAGATATTTGGCTTAATTTGACTAAAATTATGTGAAATTTCAATGTTGCTTGAGACTCAAAGCCCTCCTCAGATATACGGTCATCAATTGCTAGTTCCTGCAAGAACTCCATCAATTCTCCCAACAATTCCATCAACTCATCACCTTCAAAACTTTCCACCTCCATGCTATGTATTTCCTTACCCCCTGTCTTGTCATTCCTAGAGGAGTTCGTGATCTGCGTCGAGTCAACTGGCATGCGTAAAAATTTTCCTCCCATGCGCATGCAGGCCTCAGTGTCACCAGCTATGGTTGAATGGTAAAGGGAATTGAAAGAAGAAGAGCCCCAAAAAGGTTGAAAATCAACAAAATGTTCAGTAAAATGTTTGGGTTTTTTAAGGACCAAAAGATTTTGAGTCTTCTCATTTATCCAGTCAGCAGACCCACTTAAAATAGGCCTTTCATCCATCAGATCCAAGTAGGACCCTCTTCTCTTTCCACATGGGAAGTTTGAAAAGACTTTGCCTCATTGTTGTAACAATTGGTTTTAACATACATCTCTTGTACTTTCTCCTTTCCTTTCCCATGTCTACTAGGTCTGCTATCATCAGAGACATAGCTGGCCTGCACATTTTCTTTTTCTTTCCCATGTCTACTAGGTCTGTCATCATCAGAGACATTGCTAGCCTCTGCTTTCTCCTCTAACTTGTTGTTCTCACCTTTCCGACTCCATCACCGGTTTGAAGGTCGCCGGAGCTTCACACCAGATCGGTAAAGAGAAAATCAGCTTGCCATCCGCTAACTCGACCTTTGTCGGGATGTTCTCCTTGGGTCCTCAAACTCGGATTCTCACCCATCTCAGATGGTTTTTGATCTCTGTTTCTTCCTCGTTTTCCAACCATCCTCCACATGCATCTCCAATCTTCTTCACGACATCTTTATTCCAGAGGTTAAGGGGGAGACCAAGAGTCCTAATCCAAATCCAATCAAATCCTGTACTTTCATGGAAAGCACCTCTTGTTGGAGACCACCAATCTAGTTTCCTATTGGCTCCTTGCACTCTCCAATCTCCCATGATAACATGCTCCGCAGCCTTCTTGGTTTGGAATTCAAAGAGAAATTTGAAGCCATTCAAATCATATACCAAAGTGTTAGGGGCACCTTTCCAGATCTGTTGCGCCCAAATCCTGACTTCATTTCGTGTGGGAGCCTCTTCCCCTCCGATGAATATGCCAACAAGACACCTACAAAGCAGCTCATTGTCTTCCCAACTTGAAGACTGTAGTTGTGGCTTCTCGATATTCTTCCTAGACCATTTACTTTCTTGTAGAGCTTCTTTGTAACTTATCGTACCATTGAGGTATTTTGTATCATATCCCCAGATGTAATAAATGCTCTCTGATTTTCTGATTTCCTGTTTATAAAGTTCTCCACTTTACTGGCCAAAATCGACCAACCCTTATTAAATGTATTTTCTGGGATAATGATCACTACTCTTTCCTGTCCATTTACGGTGATGATAAAAAATGTATCTACCAAATTTATTGAACTTTTGGGTGCAATAAATATGGGTCGACACCACCCTACATCTCCAGGACTTGAGAATCTTACCTTTAAAATCAGATGCCTCCTTTAATCCCTTGCATATCCACATAAGTGCACCTTTGCATACCACCATTCTTCTGATTGACTTTTTCGAAACCTCCACCCAGTCGAACCAAGTGTCTGAAATGGTTTTTGATTTCGTGATATCATATGACTTCCCCCTGACTTGAAATATAGTCTATTCTCCATAACAATAACAGGAATGGAACTTCCAAAGAATGGATAAGAGAGAGAAAAAAGAGAGAAAGAGAGGGGAGAGAAGAAAGGAAGAAAAAAAGTGGAGAGAAGAGTATAGAAGGGAAGGGAAGGATGGTTTCCGGCGAAGGTCTGGCGGAATCAGGGAGACACTTTCCTAGTCAGACCCTAAGGGAGCCTCAATAAAAGTGATTGGGAGCCCTCTCTTTATTATAAGAGTAGAAAAGGACCAAAATTTCTTGTCCACAAATGACTTTATTGATGAGCCTAAATTGTGGTTGGTAATAGGTATGTGACTCCGCACGATGGAGCATCATGAGTCGCATGAGGATGAGGGATGGAGGGGACGATGGTTTTAAGTCTAAGGGGTTAATTAATAGAGGAAGAGAGTCAAATTTAGGCTCCTTAATCTAGGGGTCTTTTGGGGACACTTCTTTTTAAGGAAGAGGTAAGGTCACACTACCTTCCCAGACTCCACTGGGATTACACTGCTATGCTATTATTTTTCTAGAAATTTGTGGAGGACAAACTTTGGTTACCTAAATAAAGTGGAATGGTAAGTTTAATATAGTTATTACTATGAATATTTTTGTGGAGGATTTGAGGAAGACCGCGAGAAGGGGTAGTTGTTTGACTACTTTTTGCATAGGAAGCTATCTAAGAGTGAAGAAAGAGGGAGATAGTAAGAGGAGGGGTAGATTAAGTTGAATGATAACACCATGGCATTAACATCGGCATTTTGAAGTGAAGGAATTATTGAGTGTTAAGGAAAGCTAGATAGCTAAGCTCAGTTATACTCGAGCAAATAAAGAGGTGCATCCATGTATTATGTTAAGTTGCTTACTAGTATAACCATTGATTTCCATTTTGGTTTTATTTTTTTCTTAAAACTTGAACTGTTTAATTTTGCTCAAGAATAGAGCTAAGTGTATCTAAAGAAATAGGCATAGTAATATTTGATGAATTGTCATTCATCAATTGTTCTACTTAACAAAAATGGAAAACAAAAAAGCCAAGTCCTGATATTAGGGTGATGGGTTCACTCGCCTATGAAAAACAATAAAACAAAGCTTGATTCTTGATTGGAAGTGTGTTTTTTATAAAATACGGTGTAGATCCGTAATCTTCTACTCCTACTTGATATTGCATTTAATCCGAGAGTTATTTGTAAGGACTATTGAGTTATATGTAAATTTCACCTTGATGTTGTCAACATTAGAAGCAGTATATATTAAATAGCTAGTGCTCCAGCTACTACATGGTTGCCTACTGGTAAAAGGTTGGACCAATAACCTGAGTGAACTAAGGTTCAAGTTGTAGAAGAGCTGGCACTAGGTTAACTCTTTCTATGTGTTTGTCTTGTTGCGTAGTCACCTAGTATTTGTGCTAGTGGGAGGTAGCAATAACCTAGTAGACTAGTTCAATGTGTGCAAGTTGGCCTGACACTGCCATTATTGAAAAGAAAAATCAGATTAGCTAAAAGATAAACTCAACAATACAAATGAAATGAGTATTTCCTTTGAAGTATTAACTCAGCTCCACAGTGGCAATAAATTAGGAAAGACAACGGAAAAGAGCTTTTCATTTTACATGGGTATAACAAATGCAGGCTAAATAAATATCTATGAAAATTATCTAAATTTAATTACAACTCAAAGAATAGAGAAAACCTGATATAAGCAGACAACAAAAACCACATACCAGTGTAATCTACATAGTGGGGTTGGGAGAGTAGAATGTACACTGACCTTACCTCTACCTTAGGAGGGAGAGAGGCCGTTTCCAATACAGCCTCTGCTCAATGCAAAAACACTCCAGGAAAAGACATAATAGAAGTATAATATACAATAGAATAGTATCGTAATAGTACTACCACAAAATACTACTACATACATACTACACCAAGTAATAGATAGTCACAGAAATCGACGAACAAGAAACTAGAAGAGTAGTTCTATGACTACTAGTAAGTGGAACAAGACAAATCACTCCTACAGATTAACCTTCAATTATAATTTTAGTCTTCTACACCTTTCTATTTAAGGTCATGTTCTTGGTAAGCTGCAACTGCACCATATTCTGATTAATCACCTCTATCAGTACTTCTTAGGTCTACCTCTACCTCTTGTGAATCCATTATGCAAACCACTCTGCATCCCAATATATTTGCTAGTTGTTGCTTTTTTGGATATGATGGACCTTAATACGAGAAAGATACCACATTTTCCCCATATTACTTTCAACCCTAAAACTGTTTCAAACAAAACCAAAATCACTGTAATGTAGCTAATCCGTTTTGTTGTCGTTTCACAAAAGATGATAGTGTCATCCGCATAGAGCATATGACACACTTCTTTTTCTTTCCCCCACTCTATCTCTGATTTGAAAACCTCTAATCCATTTGTTTGGTGTTGAAATCCTTATCCATTGCCAAAATGAATTAGAAAGGGTAGAGAGGATCACCCTGTCTCAACCCTCTTTCTGATTTAAAAAATCCCACGGGTTCTCATTCACAAGGAAAGAAAACTTGATTGTTTTTAGACATACCTCAATTCACTTTATCCATTTGCTACTAAATCCCATTTGTTTGAGAGTATTCAGAAGAAAAGACCATTTCACGTGGTCATAGGTTTTCCGAATATCCAATTGACTAGCATTCTTGAGTCAATTCATTCACTAGCAATTAGTGTTGCATCCATGCTTTGCCTCCCCTTTACAAAAGCCATTTGATGTTTGTTGATCAATTTCGACACCGTCCTTTTCAGCCTTTCAACCAACAATCTAGCAATGATCTTGTAGACTCCCCACCAGGCTGATTGGCCTAAAATCCTTCAACTCTAACGCTCCAGATTTTTTGGGATCAAAACAATAAAAGTTGCGTTAAAGCTCCTCTAAAAAATGCGATTAGAATGGAAAATGGTGATGATTCCTTCAATAAAACCCAAAAAGTATAGAAGAACACCATTGGATAGCCATCAGGACCCGGGGCTTTCTCCATTGCACACAAGTTCAAACATTCCCTTATCTCTACTTCCTCAAAAGGTAGCTGTAGCCATACTTTTTCTTCTTCAATGATCATTGTAGCCTCCTGCAGTCTCAACTTTGGTCTCCATTGTTCTGCCTCCTTGTATAGGTTTTTATAGAAACTATGCACGACCTCTTTAATCACAACTTGATCCTTAGTAACAACTCCATCCACTTCCAATTGGTCTATATAGTTGAATCTTTTATGAGAAGTTGCAATTCTGTGAAAAATTGTGTGTTCTTGTCACCTTGTTTTAGCCATTGGATTCTTGATCTTTGCTTCCATGCTAATTCTTCCTTGCCATATCTTCAAATTCCATGCCCAGATATGTCTTCTGTAGCGGTTCATCATCTGTAAGGGGCCTTTGTTCTTGCATTGTTTCCCCATTACAAATTTGATTGAGAATATCTTCTTCCCTTTGTTTCCAGTTCCATTTATTATATTTGCTCCTCTCCTTAAGCTTCACTTTCAACATTTTTAACTTTTCAACCAAAATATAACTTGGTTTGCCAGTCACACTAAATTACTCCCACCAATCTTTCACCTTTTCTTTGAAGCCACCTCTATTCACCATGTCTCAAATTCAAAATAACACTTTCTCCACCTTCATCTCCACATGAAAACACAATAGGATTATGATCTGAAGCAATTTTGGGAAGACTGCTTTGAATTGTTTGAGTAAAATTCTCTCCCCACTTTGCATAATACAGAAATCTATCAATTCTAGAAGCACAAATCTCCAGGTGAAAGAGCCTCCACATAAAGGAGGATCAACCATCTCAATTTCTTCAATGCAGGTGAGAATTCTGTCATACCACCGGACATCGGTCAATTTGTGACAATTTGTTCTCTCTGATGGATATCTAGTAACATTGAAGTCACCACACATTACCCAAGGCCTATTAATGTTATGCTTTAGATCTAACGTTCTTGCCATAGAGCTCTCCTATTTATTCTGTTGTAGTCTGCATATACTGCACTGAGATACCAACTTAAATCATCATTTACTCCTGAAAACTTTATAGATATGCTTTGGTTTCCGTTCAGAAACAACTCTATCCTCCAGATTATCCTATCCTATAGTATTAAGATCCCCCCCCCCCTACTCCCTTGAGCCTCCTTCATTAACACCCCAATCCATCCGTTACTCCAAATGCTTTGTAATATGTTATGTATTGATCCCTCTAATTTTGTATCAACAAGAACTAGAAGATCAACCTCCTATTTCTTTAATAATTTTCTCACTATCCTCAGCTGCTCTCTCCATTTAATCCTCTTACATTCCAAGACAAAAGTTTTACTCTCTTTATTGTTTGAGAGTTAGAATTCTCCCACTGAATCTTGGCTCTACATCCTTGAAATTCACATCGAAGAATAAATTTCTGATTTCTGTTGGAACTATGTTGTTCTCCTTGTGACGTCTAATTTTCCCCCGACCCATTACCCTTCTCCCTCTGATCAAGTTTCATAAATGGAGCATGTGCTTCCTTCCTACACCCCTTAAGATCAACTCCAAACTGCTGCTCAAATTTAAAATGTTCACTTGAACCCATTCAGTTGCATTTGCTTCCATATCTTCCTCTTGTGAACTGACGTCAATCTGGAGTGGAACTGGATCCGACTCTATGTACATGATTTCGTGTCTGAAAAATCTGTCTCCTCCTCTCTCTATTTTTGACTTTCGATAACCTCGTCAATTATCAGAATCTTCTCATGATTTTGTTTTCCTAAGTGATCCTTGTCTGCTTTCTTTTTCCGCAGAAGGTATTATTGTATTATAGTCCTCAAACCCAAAGGAAACCAAGTTGTTTCTTGTTTTTATCATTATAAGCTGAAGTATATATTTTTTAAATTAAGGTTTGCTTAAGAAAAGTAAATACAAGAAGCAGAGCTCAAATTGGAGTTTAACATCATTATGAACTTTTGGAATACTACAGGAAATGTGAAGTTTTATATGTGGGCTCCCTGTTCTTGCATTTTTCTTATGTATTACTAAAGAGTTTATCAGATGATTTTTTGCTTATGTCAGGGGAATAGGAACTTCAAAAGTTTCAAACAGATGGTCAAGATATTGGAAGAAGCTTCTGTCTCTTGTAGGGGACCAGAGAGAATTTTATTGATGAAAAGGTGGTTAGCTGTACTTAAAGAAATTGAAAAGAAGACTGAGGTTTCTGCTGAAGATAAGGAAAAGATCAATGAGCAGCAATATTCTTCTGAAGAAATAAAGGAGAATCCAAGAAAAAAATCTCTGGTGAGTAAATTAATCTTCGAAGCTCTTTCACTTTTATCTTTTTTGTTTTGTGATGAAGCAGGACTTGGAATTTCTCTCTCTAGAAATAATTGTACCAATTTGGTCTTCATGTAAGAAGGAAATCTGAATATTCTAGAATTAGTTTGTTCTTCAGTTTGGACTTGTATGTGCATTAAGTAGGCGTTTGGTCATGCGATATCATATCACGATATGGTATCGTGAGATGAAATATGCTTTTGGACATGCAATTATGAACAAATTCCATATCATGATTCCATATCATAAGATGTGATTCCATATTCTCCAACATGATATGGAATCATATGAAAATGTCATATCATGATTTGAGATTTTTTAATGCAAATGTTGATTCACGAGTTTATATTTTGCTAGAACAACCCCACATTTATATCCACTAACCATTTATTTCACATGTGTATTAAATTTATAATTACATCATTACTTTTTACAATTTATTACTCACTGACATAAAATTTATTATTCTCACCATATGTAGTCACTTTAACTCGCACTTCACAATTGTTGAGTAATAAAATCTCGAAGACCCCGTGAAAGGTGTTTCATTTTTACTCAAACATATTGATGAGAAGTGAAAGTTATGTTGAAAGTTAGATTGAAACAATTACTTAAGTGGAGAATAAATAGCTTTGTAATAATTTATTATGCAATTTTATAATTTCTTGTTTATTGGATAAGATTCAATAAATAATTGGGGTTATTTTAATAGTTTGAAAACTTGTGGGAGTTTTATATTTAAGAAAAAAATATACAACACCGAAATTTCATATCGCATATCCAAACAAAATTTCAATTTATCTCATGATACCATATCATCATTTCATATCATGATATCATATCGCATGGCCAAACAGGCCTAAGTAAAATAATTGTATGCTTAAGTAGTTTTGCAATAGATTCATTGGTGTTGTTTATCTCATGGGATAATCTGTTCAGGAATTGGTTCATTGTGTCAACTAATCTCCTTTTTGATATGGTGTGTCGATTAGTCCTCTTTTTCCGGTTTAGGAATATCAAGGAGTGTCAGACATTCTTCAATCCTTTTATGTTGCTTTTGATTGCGAAATCACCAACTGGATCTTGTTTTGTTATTTATACTTCAAGGATGTCTTCATCAACTGATTTCAAACTAACCTTGCTGAAGCGTATTTTATCTGGAGTATGATTCTTATACCATCTACAATCCAGTAATATTTATTGCATCAAGTACGCAGACCATGAGGACCGACATCTCATATATTGATGAAAATGAGCATGTTTGATAAAGCTTCTTTGTCCACATTCCACAAGTGTCGTTTGGACGCAAATTTGAATGGATATCAGATCGTCTTTGGTTGTCTTACAATGCATATCACGTTCTGTTGGTTGTGATCTGTTTATTGTTTCTGTTTTTCTTATATGGTTTTCGTGAAAACCCTTATGTTATATATATTATGCTACTTGTTGTGAAAACAATCATTCAATCTATATTCATACTGTTTTGATTGTGGTCACCCTGTCTCTCTTATTTAGTTAACATGTGGTTCTTGTACTTGTGTTGCTTAGATGGAGAGTAAACTCAATCACAATATTTTTTTCTGTTATGGGTATTTGTTGTTTATTTATTGATTGAATTCTCATGATTCACCCTTCAGAAAGGTTTTTCACTCCGATTTACTTGTTTCACACAGTCAGCCCAACCCGTGTCCATTTTAATAGGTTCTCTATTATGATACGGAGATGGGTGGTGAGCCAATGAGCTTCCATGACGTCTTTCTCTACAGTCAAGCTTTGGAGGGCATATTAATATGTATGGTATGTAAATAAATTTTTTTCAGTTCCTGCTTGGTTTTGCCAAAAGAAGATCATTCATGTTTAATTTCATTTATCAATTCTATATATGTCATCCTTTTTCCGAAGTGAGAAACATGGCTTAATTATTCTCTCAAGATATTGGGGTTTAAATAACCATGTATACATGTTGTAAAAGGAAGGAAAATCACTACATAATTACAATATGAGTAAATCAAGCAATATACTATATTTACTGTTATTCTAAGTACTCATGAGACCCTAACCCTGATACTTAAGGGGGTGCATACAAATGTACCAAACTTGCTACATATATAACTCATTCTAGGACAGGCAATGGACTTTGTGAATATATCTATAGTTGATTATTTGGCCGCACAAACTTTGTGATGATGTCTCCGAAGATCTCCTTCTCTCTGACAAAATGACAATTGATCTCTATGTGACTGGTCCCTCTTGTTAAACACTCTATTTGACGCAATGTGGAGTGGAACCGCCATATCACACGCAAGTTCCATTTCTGTGATCTCTCCAAATTTTAATTTCTCTTGGTATATGTTTGATCCATCTTTTTAAATAATGAAAGTTTAGATATAGACAACTGCTTTATTGTGGAAATTAGTAAAGTCTTTAGTTTTATCCTTCCAGATTGTGTAATGTCTGTGGTCTTTTCTTTTATGTATAATTTGGTCGATATCTAGCTCTCGAAATTGTTGATTAAAGAAAGTTAACGACAAATTTACTCTTTTCTGTTACTCAGATTCTTGAAGCGCCAAACGAAGAGGAAGTCTTTCTCCTTTTTGAATTGTTTGGGTAAGTTTAGTCAGTATCACAGGCCATGAGTGTGTCTTCAGTAAATTCTGGCTTATGTTGTATCTTTTGACTAGGCATGGAGTGTCAAGATATTAACTGTATGTAGTTACCTGCAGATTCTGTCTCACGAGAGGAAAAGAGGTGCACTATGTAATAGTCAGCAGTATCCAGGATCTGGCAAACGTTTTCTCAAGCTACAAAGATGAAGTATTGGTAAAGTCAAACAGTCCTTTCTATCTTTTAGCAATAGAAAGCCGTCTTGATTTTAAATAAAATTAATAGACAACTATAATTGAAACTCTATGTACTTTTGTTACTCTCTTTGACTGTGCTACTTTGATGCCACAATCATTTGATGAAGTGTTGGGCCTTCGTATATGTTCAATATTTTTCACTGCAGTACTATGTTTTGCTGAGGCTGAGACTTGTTGCGTGGTTCAATTGCAGACATCTTTTATCGAATAATTTTAAATTATATGGTGTTGGTTGGTTAACTAAAATATAATCGAAGGCCATTTTATCCTAGAGGGTACTGCCATTCTGCATTTGCTTTGATAACAAATTGTATCTCCTTAATAACATCTCAACCAGATTATTGAAGTTCTGTGGATTAGTTCACCTCCTCTCCCTATTGAACATGAGAAATCATGTAACTTGATTTGAATTCTTTTCCTTGGAGAATTTAGTGTGTAGAGTTTGCATGAGTCCGAGTCAAGAGTTATGTCTATAGAGGGGCTCCTACTTCTCCTTTAGAATTAAGGAAGCTAGAGCAAAGGTCCTTCAAAGAAATGCTAGAATGGCCAGTTCTAGAGTTGGGGAAACATACTGAAAAATTGAATCTGGAAAAGAACCTTGCTTCTCTATATCAAGCAAACATGTTCATAGAAGGAAGAGTTTCTTGAAGTCTTGCTTGGTCAGGACCTTTTCAAAATGTTGAGATCGACAGAAGCGTTAGGAAACCTATAGATACATTTTTTTCATCTAAATAAAATGAATTTAAGATGGTTTCTGAACTTCATTGACATTATTTCATTGCATCTATGTATCTTATTCTTTCTTTCTCTTGTCCAAATAATTATTGTTTGGCTACATATTTACATTTTCTTGCTTTACATTTATTTTTCTGGTTTCCTCATTAATGCTTTTGTTCGCTGAGGTCCCATACCCTGATTGAGCTCTGCACTAAATCTCCACCACAGTTTGGTTGTTTGTTTGCATTTTTCTCCTTTGACTACTCTTCATGATTGGCCTCTCTTCCGTAGTTTCCACCTGTGTGCATCTTCATCTTTCTTCAGGTTTTGCCATCATCGAACTGTAAATCTCTTTTTGAAAGAACTTCAAGATTTTGTTGCTATATCTTTCCAACCTTCATCCTGATTGATTTCAAGAATGATCAGTTAAGACCTTTAATTTCCTGGTGTTGGCTAAATACATGTAAATCTACATGTTGAAGTTTCGGAAGATTTTGCTTATGTCTAGTTGCTCCTCTTCTACTTGTGTCATATCTTGCCAGTTCCACCATGAAGTTAAAATCAGAATGCTACGTCTTTACCTCATAATTAAACAACAGATTTTCATTACTTTTCTGCTTGCCCTATAACTAAGCTTACATCAGTAGTACTGCTAATCTCAATATATTATTCTCATTCAAGGAAGAGTTTAGTTATCTGGAGAAACAAGGAAGATATTTATCTAGATTTATATACCAGGATCTTAGAGAGTGTGAAGACTCTAGTTTCGGTTGTTCTCTAATCAATTTTGACGCCTTACTTTCATTCTCAGAAGAGGGATATTACTAGAACATTATCTCTAACTAAAGGTAAGATTATTTTTTAATAGAAAAGAGAAAATTTCTGATTAAAAGATAAAAATAACATCAAGATAGGAAATAGTGATAGCAATAGTTGAATGATGAAAAGACTTAATTATGAATTGGGCGAAGTGCTTTTACTGCTACTTGATTCTTAATGTGTATCAATATAGCTATCTGATTTTCATAATTATTTTCTGTTGACAGAATATAGAAAGAGGAGGCACTAAATTCGTGTGGCCAAGACTAGCGAAGTTGGTGAAATAGAGGAGGTAACATCTTTGCATGATGTTAAGTTATAACCAAATTGTTTTTGCATTAGTTATAGTTGAAGAGTATATGCAAAATATAGGATTCTGGGATTGCTTGGCCTAAAGGTTTGGGGTTCATATGTTTGTGTTTTCAGGAATTAGTGGCTGAGATTTCTACACTTAAGAAACAACGAGATGAAATTGAAGCTCAATTGAAACAGGTGTACTTTGTTTTGTTGATAGAAGGCATTCCATTGGTTATATTGTTAGTATATTTTTCATTGAATGAGTTCTTTACTGGTTTACTTCATGTACAAATTTATCATGATAGGTGAAGACAACATGATTGTCTTTAATTGTCACTTTTTACAGTTACTCTCTAACACTAATATTTTCTCTCGTGCTTTACATTCATAGTGATAATCTCATGCATACATATCTATATCGGGCTGTACATAAATTGTTTGGCAGTCCTTTTGTTAAAACATCGGCCTCGTGATCTTTTGTAGATACAAATGACGTACAAATGGGTCTGCTATCTAATTTCTCCTTGACGAAATATCTTTCTACCTCAACCAGATTCATATCGAGGGACCTTGATGAAATATCTTTCTCCTTAAGGAAGCCACCCTCTAAAGACCACAACACATGTACGACATTTCTCAAATCTCAAGTCATACACACATATAGAGTATTAAGGACTATAGACTACACAAACTCACATTACATCATAGGAGACAAGAACATATTCAATCATTAGAATAGAAGACTCCTAACATACTTTGATCAAACATTCATATAGGGTTCATATAGACAAGGGTCATGCGACAAGAACATTAGCCATATAGACCACACCTAACCCTAACGTTATCTTCACATATACACAACATTATCCAAACAACTAAATCATGAAACTAGTGTGGAAGACTATTCATATACTTCACATAACATCAATTCACTTAGAACATGATATTAGAATCAAGGCTACATCCTTCAACTTCCCAAACATGAGATCATCAATATCAATCCATCTTGCATCTAGTGCCTTCAAGTCCATGATCATAACACATAAACATGTAAAAGAATGTAACAACCGCCACCATAAGTGTACCATACCAATCATCACCATTCAATATACATTCTAAGCTAAATAGAGGAGAATAGGTCAACTTACCAAATATCCAAGTTAATGATCATCCTTGATAAATTCCAAACAATTCATAATCAATTGACATAGATGAATATAGAACTAAGAAATTCATTATAATCTAAACATAATCTAATCATCATGTCATAAAGATCACAAGACCCACATTATGTGACAATTTGAGAAATTAGGAGGATCATATGTTCTTCATAAAATGGATTGAAATTTATAATTAAAACAGTAATTAAACATAAATACATCATTATAGTGACATTGAAATCAATTTGACAATGAACCCATGGCTAGATTAAATTTTGGTCTTGAATCACTTTTGAATCCTTTTCCCTAGTTGTTTTGGTCTTTGGTCTTCCCACTGTCTTCACAAGTTCAGGTGGATCAATTGCATATTCTGGCAATACATTCCAGAATTGTTCACCTCTTGCTGGTATCAACTTTGCTCTATATGTCAACAAATAAGCTCCTTACTGTACCACCAATTAGTTTCATTCTTTGGTTCTATCTTCTGATACAACATAGCTTTGATGGCATGAGGGCATGGAATGCCAGTCAACTGCCATGACCTACATGTGCATTTTTTCTCAGCTAAATTCACTATATGCCTATCTTCACCCTCACACACTTCATATCCAAGATCACCATTGAAACCAACACTATACAATTGAGCTATTCTCATGTATGCAGTGAACAATTTCATGCACTTAGGACTGTAATCAGTAGTCCACTTGCTTACATCTTCTTCCTTTTGTTTTAACCTGTTCATTATCTTGATTCTTATATCTTCAAGCATTTAAAGTATTGGCTTACCTCTTGCTTCCAGGATCCAAGAATTGAAGGACTCTGTGAAATTATTGTCCACCATATAATTTTTACATATAATATGCTGTGCACCATGTCTGTGGTGGATACTTAAGCAGATCCTCGGCAGCACCTTTTGACAATGCACCAAGTGCATTTAACTGATCCTTGAAATCTTCCTCATAAGTACTCCAAGCAGCCCACCAAAGCAGTTTCTTCATCTCTCCTGACCTAAATCTCTTCATCCAGTTGGCCTCAACATGCCTAACACAATACCTATAATCAGTAAAAATGTATAGTTAGTTAATATATTTCAAGAGAATAAAACAATTAAATAAACTTAATGTACGTGTGGTGAGACGAAGGAAGGACATATTTTACTGCATTTATCAATTCCTGTACATGTCAAATAAGCAAATATATAGTTACAAAACTGTTATATGAAGAAGACAAATTATTCAAATAAACAGAAAAAAGTATTTACCTTCTGCATATCAGACATACAAGTAACATTTTCACCATCTTTCAATTTCAATGAATTGTTCAGCAATTGTAGAAGCCATATCCATGTCCTAGCTGTCTCCTTGTCAACAACAACCCATGCCAATGGATAGAAGCAATTTTGAGAATCTTGTGCCATAGCCACCAAAAGTTGTTCCTTACATTGACCTTTCAAGAATGTACCATCTAGTCCAATAAGGGGTCTCAATCCTTCTTTTCGTCCCAATTTCAGAGCATTAAAGCAGATGTACATCCGAAGGAACTTTCTTTTACCTTGTTCCAGTGCATCCTTTGATAAATTCATCACAATATCACTATCAAGATTGCTTTGCCTAAGCTCATTTGCATAAGCCTCAATTCTGTTGAAATCATCTAAGAAATTTCCCTGTAATTTTTGAAGAGCCGCCCTCTTGGATCTTTTCCACTTAGAGGTACTAGAATTCAAGTTGAATTGATCATTCAAGTCTTTTCTCATATCCTTTAGCTTATACTGAGGGTTATTCTGCAATTTACTCTTGAAATATTGTGCTAAAGTACTTGTGCAAGCTCTAGGATTTAAAAATGCATCCTCACAATTGTGATTTGTTTTCAGTATTTTAATCTTAAAACGTGGACCTTTACCATCATGCAATATAAGCAAAACAAAAAGACAACCAATCATGCATTTATACCTTAGTCTAGTTCTACCACTTTTTTCCACTACTATAGGCTTGTAATTTGCAAGATAGTACAAATTCACAATTTTTCTTGCCTCATTCAAGTCCTTGAAAGTCATGGAGGGATGAAGTTCTTTGTAGTGACTGAGATCAGCATTTACTTCTTTAGATTTATGCATCTTAATAAGCTCTAACTCATCGAAGTTATATTCATCATCACTAGACTGGTTATCATCACTACAAGCACTTTCTGTTTCAGCATCAATTCCATATTCACACTCTACCATGTATGCTTCACTATGGTGAATAATATTTGGTGCAGAAACAGTTTCTTCAAAATCATCCACAGCAAATAAATGAACCACCTTAAATTGTTCATTTAATAGGCATTGGAGTGTCTTAATTCCTTCAGATCCCTCAAGCAAGTAAAATTTCCCAGAAGGTCTTTTCACTAGAATTTGTTTCACAAGCACAAATCCTAAGTTTTTTGTGTACTCTTCGACTATCTTATCATAGTCTAAGAAATCTGCACTAGTGTCTCTCCTAATAGCAATATACTTCTTGTCATATACTAGTAGTGGTTTTGTAATCCATTTACCCCCATAATGCAACATAAGGTCAACCAAAAGATATTTCATATTGAACTGGGAAAGAAAAGCAGACAAAAGCAAACATAAATGAATAAGGAACACAAGCACACAAGAGCTAAATAAATAAGTGATTACACTTTAGAAATATATACTTAAAGCGAAAAATGAAACACTAAGAATGGAGTGAAAATAACTCAACAAGCATACATGAATAAGATACACAATAAATAAGTCATTACACTTTATAAAACATACGGGAGCTACATGGTTATTACAACATTAAAAAAAATCAAAAACACAAACACACATGTGCATTGGGACCTCACACATCAAGTCCTTACATGGGCCACATGTTTTACAACATAAACAAAGTGGGAAAATATATGACCAAACATGCCTTAAACTTTAGGAATCTATATTGAAAGAAAGAAAAAAGATATAGGGACCACATGTTTAATTCAACATAAACAATAGATGTAAAAACTCTAAACAAAAAGGTGAAAAAAGGCATTTGGCATAAGTCCTGGCTATTATGCAAAAATGAACTTAAAAAAAAAAAGAAAAAAAACATACAGGGGCATGTTTTACAGCATGAACAATATTGAAAAAAATGTGAACAAACATGTCTTACACTTTAGGATTCTAAACAAAAAAAAAAAAAGAAAGAAAAAACATACAGTTAGGTCAAGTAATACTAAGTACTATTGTTAACTTTTGGTTTTGAAAGTTGCCGAGTCTATCTACTACAATGTTCATGTACACAGTAAGACAACTAGACAAGCAAATGACTCAAGCTCCTTTTGAATTACTATTTCTATTGTGTTTCTTATTCATTGAAGTGATGTCTCATATGAGAAAACTATTCCTTTTTGCTTCCATTTGATTTTTCTTATCTTAAGTTTTTCTAAGTTGCAAATATTAGTATATTTATCTATTTCGTAATAAACAAGTCATAATAAATAGAGAACATTTAGGATAAACAATAGGACTACAACATACAATAAACAATAGGACCACAACATATAAGACAACATTCTCAAAAGATTACAAAAAGGAAATAATAAACAACAAAAAGGGGCATTTGGGGCCACACACTTTAGTCTAGGACAAAACAATATATATTCATATACTAGACCATTAAATACTACTACTTTAACTCAAGTATTCCTTAAATCCAACCTTGACATAATAAGACCACAACGTACGAGACAACATTCTCAAAAGATTACAAAAACTGTAGCTATTGAATCACAATTCAATAAGATACGAAATCACACGCCCTTCTTAAGTATCTCCTACAGTATATTCTGAAAAATTATCAAAATTTTTAGTAATACTTTAAACGATTTAGAATAAACAATAGATTCTTTGCCTAACTCAAATACACAAACAATTTCTCCGTAAATTTAACATATCAGAATATTATAAACAAAGTCGCAAAGGCTAACTATCCAAAACTTTGAAATCGTAAACATAATAAAATAAGAACAAAGATTAACTAACTTACACCCGCGAAAATCACTCTGAAAACCAGGCGCGAAATCAATTTTGTAATCAAATCACGAAATAAGGGAAATCTGTGAACCCTAGAGATGAATAAACAAAATATTCTTTGCTTAACTCAAATAAACAAAAAATTTTGCCCTAAATCAAACATATCAGAATATTATAAACAAAATCGCAACCCTAACAAAAAAACATGTCTTTGGAATCGCAAAATTAGAACCATCGCAAAATAAGAACAACAGAATTTACCAACCAACAGCTGCTAAAATGCACTTCGAAAGAAAGGGGTGAATTAGTCTCTTAACTTAGAACCATGGCGAAATCAACTTTGAAATCCCAAGGCGTCCATGACAGGATCTGTGAAACCCTAGAGAAATTATGTTACATAGAAATGGGGGGAAATGTATTTTATCATCATTTTAGAGAAATGAAAAAAATGGATTAAGTGGTATTTCCTAACAAAATAAGGGCAAAATAAGTATTAGTATTTTCTTAATCTATGTGAAGGTTAGATGTCATGTGGCATCCATGTGGCGTCCATGTGGCGTCCACGTGGTGTCCACGTGGCACTTAACACACCTCGATTAATAGTAAGGGTATATGTGATCAATACTTTAACGAAAGGGTATTTTTGAGCCAAAAAATAGTTCAAGGGTATATGTGAGCTATTTTTAATAGTTCAAGGGTATTTTTGAGCCTTTTCCAAACAATTCATAATCAATTGACATAAATGAATATAGAACTAAGAAATTCATTATAATCTAAACATAATCTAATCATCATGTCATAAAGATCACAAGACCCACATTATATGACAATTTGAGAAATTAGGAGGATCATGGGTTCTTCATGAAATGGATTGAAATTTACAGATAAAATAGCAATTAAACATAAATACATCATTATAATGACTTTGAAATCAATTTGACAATGAACCCATGGCTAGATTAAAAATTGGAAATTTTGGTCTTTGAAGCACTTTTGAAAATCATTGATTGAACTCCTTAGACAGAAGATTAACTAAGGATCAATGATTACCTTACCTTATTGATTGAAGACCCCTGAAAAATTGTAGAAGAAACCATATAAATCCAGCCCCTAGCTTGAAATTGAGTTTTGGTGTCCAATGTAGGTTTGAGAGAATTTGGAAGAGAAGAGAGTTTTAGGGTTTTGATTTTCTTATTGGGTGTTAGGGTTTTGACTTTTGAAAGGGGTTTCAATAGGTCTTAAAAACAGTTTCTAACCGACTCCCAAATTACCCAGAACACCCCAATACTTATTGGACTTTTAGATATATCAAACTTACTTTCATTTCCAAAATCTTCATCGGGGAACAAGTCCGCGTCGCAGAGTTGTTCCCACATGATTCTTGGGCAGCTTGTTTTCCCAAGGTTGGGTCCTCCTCACGGACCCCTAGGCCGATCCTTGGGGAGTCGTAATCAGACATTTTGACCCTAAACATGTTTACGACACTAGGGTCACATCCCTGTTTTTAGACTCCAAACAACACATAAAAACAAGGCAAACATACAAGGACACACTAGCACGTCTAAAGACTAACTTTCGAACGTCTTGGTTGTTCTTGGATGTTTGACCTCCAAACAACTTCAAATCTATTATAAAAGCTTTATAACACTTTATTAACATGTTATTAACCTTGTTAGGCACATGTGAGGATCTAGCTACTTTATTTAATTTTGAGGGTCTTGACTATATTCCTCACTTGGGAACATTCGATCGCGGATGACACTTGGAACCTTTTAAAACACACTTAAGGACTCAATGAACCATATAGCAACTCACAACATATAACATGTTTACACATAAGATTCAATTCACCAAACTTACAAGGAACACCAACTTCATCCTATTATGCAACTAAAGCAACAACATCAAACATGGATTTCTCTTACTTTTTCTTCCATGCTTACATGTCTTTTCATACTCATTGCAATTTGGAGGAAATACCTTCTCCAACTTTTGGCATGCTCATTATTTTATCATAAAGTTAGACATATGATGGATTTCAAATGCACACATAGGCAAACTCCACACTTCAACTTATGAGAAAATTAAGCAATTCATTTAGTTGCACAAAAATCATGAATAATGTAGATCAACTACAATCTTATAGCCTAGAAATAATACCATCAAGGTCATACGTAACATGACAAAATTCAAATTTTTTTCAATGAAAAAATGTCTTCCCTAGTCACAACATACACTCATGGCATCATATAGTTTACATAAAAGAAATGCACGAAGGTCAATTCATTTTAAGTAGGATTTCTTTACTCCAGAGCATGATTGACTCTCTTCATTATGAAATCAAAAACGGAAGTTCATACGACACACATCACAACAATAGGAAGTCATATCATATACTTTAAATTTATATCATGACATTAGCTTTCATAAAAATGCATCATTTAGGAAGATTGTTACAATTCATAGGCACATATTGATGACTGATACGCTAAAACTTACTTCTCAAATAAGAAGTAAAGCGGTCGTGTCAAGTAAATAACCCAACTAGTGAGGTTGGGATCGTTCCCACGAGGAAAATAATTTAGACTTAACTTCAATTTATTACTACTATTGTTCGGTCAATTACTTCCTTTGAAAGCAAAAACAATAAAAGGGGGGTTTTCTATTTCTAAATAAATGAAACTAACTAGCGAAATTGAAAGAGACACTTAACAGCTTCAAATGTTAGAGTTTAATCAATTAATCAAAGTAACTAGGGTTTACGTGTTCCCCACAGGTTCATAACTTGATAATTCTAACTATAACAATTCTTTCCTAGTATCTTGCATGCAAAGTGATAAGTTATGTATTTCTAAATCCTTGGTCCGGCATCTAGAAAATGTCACTCCGCACCTTGGTCCGGCTACGTGTGTTGCTATCCTAACCCTTATCTTTACCTCATATTAAGCATCGTATTCGATATTTGACTAAGTTATTACCTCGTACCAATCAATACTAGACTATTAGATAGTATACACTAAATCTATGTTAATAATTCTTTTCCTATTATCTACCTCCTTGGTCCGGCAAGTAGCATTAAGGCGAGTTCTATCGTTGGCCATCCATTAAAAAGACTTCTAAGCGAAAGAATTATCAATACATGCAAGACACTATTCTAGAATTGTTATTTTAGTTAGGTTTTACCTCATTATTCACCTATGGTTCCCACAACCCTAGTTATGGAGTTTAGTTACCCATAGTCATAATCACAATATTCAAATATATGATATAAGAATTCATGTACTTACTTCAATGAGAAAGAGTAAAATCCGAAAGTTCGCTTGATTAATCAACAAAAATCACCAACAATCACTTACAAGAATCTCAAAGTACTCAGGAATCTCACAAAAAGTCTAATGATAATCAAAGACCTAACCAAATAATCCAGAGTCTAAACTAATAATACCGAGTCTAACCCAATAATATAGAGTCTAACCCCAAAAACGAGGTTTTTTCGAACTATTTATAGAAAATAAAAACCTAAATAAACAAGGATTCTATTTGCTGGAAATCTGTCAAAACGCGGCTTGGTCGACGGACCTCGCGACGGATCGTCGTGGTCACGAAGGACCGTCACGGACTCCGTCGTCCCATACTTGTGCAATTTCTTCTGCTACTCTCTTTATTACCCTCGACGGCAAGTATGACGGATCGTCACAGGCACAACGGTCCGTCGAGGGTCTTCGTTCCAAAACACTTTAAACTCTTGGAATATGGGTACTGGGACTACTTCTCTGAACTTCATGACGAACCTGCAGAACGGACCGTCATAGACACGACGGACCGTCATGGACTCCGTAACCCCACACTTGGTCAGACTTCCCCATCTTCCTTCAGCACCTGCACTACGCTGCCACCTACGGACCGTTACGAGCATGACGGACCGTCACAAGCTCCGTAGGTGGTCTCTTCTGCATTTCTTCGCTCAAAAACCTCCGCATTCATCTTTGGACCGATTTCCTGCAAATAAGGAGAAACTTATATAAAAATTAACACAAAAAAACTTTTGGACACACTAAACTTAAGGAAAAAGTATTAATAATACCGTGAAACCACGGTATATCAACACCCTCAACTTAAATTCGTTGTTTGTCCTCAAGCGACGCACTATGACTCAATACACAATCTTTGTACAATAGTATCCATGTTTTATCCTTTGCAATCATTTGGCTATCAATCCCGATTAATCTCATCATATTTATGCATGCTATCACTATTAGGCTTGAATTATGTGGAATCAGACCATGACACAGACTCACCATGCACTAACACCTATCCTCTTCAATTTCTCACCGAGGTGCTAATATTTCCGGTAATGCAACTAGTGTCCTCACTTCAAAACAAAATCCTCATTTTTCACACAATGATTTCAGTTTGAGTATAAGGATTACTTTTCAACACTCACTCTCAGAACAAATTCACACTCATTCATACCTATTTCCATAAGCTTGCCCTTATTTTCACTGCTTTAAGTTCGCTATACAACCCTTAGGATCACGATAGGACTTTCTTAGCTTGTAACATAGGCTCAGGGTCAGGTAGGGTATATTTAGGTATACTTTAGTGACTTTTTGCCCTCCTTGACATATCGGCTAAACATACCATGTGCTATCATTTTTTTTGCCCAGTTTCCCACATTCTTTCACCTTGCTATTTTCCCCTTTTTCTTCATTTGTGTAAGTGACTCTCTTCTTTTCTTGCTTGTATATTTTTTTTTCATTTTTACTTTTCTTTCAACTAATCCTTGAGTCACTTTACTTTTGGTCTTTCTCTCTCTTTATTCTTTCAACCCCACTTTCCAGAGCATTCCTCATAATAGCCATCCTCAACTCATGGCTTTGCCATGAGTCAAAGTACACAATACCCAAAGTTGGGTCAGGGCCATAACGAAGGTTGTTTACTGCATTAGCCACCCTCAACTTATGCTTTTTGCAAAAGCTGAGGTGCACATGTCCAAGGAGGGACCAGGGCCAACACATTATTCCCAGAAAAGATCAGTTGGGGTGAAAAAGAAGGGTCTAGTTTAATCTAAGATCATTTGGATCAAAGAAGGATAAATTTCATTAGGTTTTCTTTTATTTAGTCTAAAAATGGGCTATATTGAATAAGGGCCATGATCCTTTCCTAATTGTCTATTGCAGCTTATTTTTAGCAGGACTAACCAGGCAAGTTCTAGCTCAGTACAAATAGTGGACTATTCAAATCTTCCTCACACTCACTTGACATCTCATCACTCTACCAGATTATCAGACACCTAGTTCGAATTTTAGACTTAGGGTAATGCAGTGGTGTACCTCTATGTCATGCTTAGAGCCACACATTTATCAATTACTATGCCTAGTCATGCATCATTTTCATTTCATCAGGATATCATTTTAGCCATCATGCTTCAGAGTTAAACTATGTACACAAGATATAGACATGCCGGTTCAACAATAAAAATAATCAGTCTCTTGGGGAAAAAGAACACAGGCAAGAAAACCCCAAAAGAGGATAGTGAATTGGGCTACTCAGACTTCACCCTAGCACTCACTTTCCATTTACCCCACCCCCAACAAAAAGACATGCAATTGTCCCCAATGCATAAAAAAATTGAAATACAAGAGTGGTAGGTGAAGCAAACCTGGGGCGCAAAGCGCCGACAATCAGCACAGACCGTTGTGATTATTACGGTCCGTCGTCGATGTCCTTCGTGGGACACTTAAAAAAAAGGAGACCCTTCAGAGAGGGGTCTCTGACCGTCATGACGGTTATGCAAGACGGACCGTCGAGATTATGACGGTCCGTCGTAGATGTCAGTTGGAGGACACTTAGAAAATGTGAGAGACCCTTCGGAATAGGGTCTCTGACAACCAGAACGGTTGTGCAGGACGGACCATAAAGAGAACGACGGTTCGTCGCATGTGTCCGTTGGTGACTGTTGCAGAGTGATTTTCTGCAGAATTTCCTGGTGATGTGCCTGCAAATTTAAAACCCATTAGTAGAAAATGCTACCATTACTAGAAAGAAAGAAGAAGAAAAAAAAACTATAAGTATTGGGTTGCCTCCCAACAAGCGCCTGATTTAACGTCGCGGCACGACTGAGGACACTTGAATACTCAGCCTTCATCAAGATGGTATGCCTCTATCATTTCATTCACCGATGCAGTATGCCCAAAATAAAGTTTTATTCGTTCTCTATTCACCTTAAACCGCACTCCCTCCTTGGTTTTTAACTCAACTGCTCCATGAGGGAATACTTGGGTGATTAAGTAAGGGCCAGTCCGTTTGGACTTCAGCTTGCCCGGAAGACAACGCAACCTAGATCTATCTAAAAGTACCAAATCCCCAACCATAAACTCTTGTTTTGCACTTTTTTCTTCATTCTCCTTCTTCATCTTTTCTTTGTGGTATATGGCTGATACCGATTGGAGCTCACCACTCTGCCTCATGGTCCTACAAACATTGAAGGTCGCTTCTTCATTTTTCAACCGAAATTTCATCTGCCCCTTTTCCATATCAACTACGGCTCTACCTATGGCAAGGAATGGCCTCCCAAGAACAATAGGCACTTCAAAATCGACTTCACAATCAAGAATAACAAAATCTGCCAGAAATATGAATGACTCCACTTTTACTAGCACATCATGGAGTATCCCTATAGGCCTTTTCACTGTTCAATCAGCCATCAGTAGCCGCATCGCAGTGGGTTTTGGGTCACCCAAACCCAACTTCTTGTAAATCGAGAGGGGCATGAGATTTATGCTTGCCCCCAGATCACATAATGCTTTCACAAAATGTAATGACCCGACTGTACAGGAATAGTGAACGCACCCGGATCTTCTTTCTTTTGTACGAGAGATCTTGTAGAAATAGCACGACAATGCTGCAGTCTATCATCATCCCCGAAAGTGACCGATCTTTTTTTTGTAACCAGATATTTCATAAACTTTGCATAACCGGGCATTTGTTCAAGAGCTTCTACCAAAGGGACATTGATAGAAAGCTGCTTCAGCATTGTTATAAAACGCCGATATTTACCATCCTCGGTCTTTTTCACTAATCTCTTAGGGAAGGGAGGTGGTGGTCTAGGCATGGGAATTACCTTCATAGGGACTTCTGCATCTTTTCCAGTGCTCTCTTCTGCTTCACCACTACCCCTTACCACCTTATCATCATCCTTTCTCACTTTTTCCTCATTAGACGGCATAGGTGGGTCAATGGTTTGCTTGCCACCACGAGTGGTGATTGCCATACGGTGTGCATCATTTTTCGGATTTTGGACAATGTTGCTAGGAAGAGTACTCGGTTGCCGTGTGTTCACAGTCGCAGATAATTGGGCCATTTGCAACTCGATTTGCTTAATCGATATTGCATGTGTATCGACTTTTTGCCCAATACCTGCTAAATCACACCTTAACTCTTTAATGTGCTCATCACTAGCATCGAACCTCCTCATCATTTTGTGCAACATATCCTCAACTCGCGCCATACTATCTCCACCATCCCTAGGAGTAACTTCACGATTTTGAGGAGGGACATAGGGCCCATTCCTATCATTTTTGTTACCGTAGTTACCCCTGTTGAAGTTGTTGTCGCGGTTGTAGTTTCCATCTCGGACATAATGAACCTCACGGTTGTAGTTACCATAGATCCGACCTTGGTTCCCTTGACTTGGCGCCAATTATCCTGATTTGAGCCTTGGGCGCTCGGTCGGAAACCCCCCGTCTGCTCATTTACTGCATAGGTGTCCTCCGCATAATAACATTCATCATTAGGTGGCGGTGGTTTCGACAAGTAGTTGACTGCATTTATCTTTTCGGCACCCCGAGTGACATGTTTTAGTACCAACCCAAGCTCAGTCTCATCTGAGCCATTTATTCACGAATCTCATCTGTGGCTGGGTTGTGAGTGGACTGTACTGCGAAGGTATTTCTCCCGGTATCTGTTTTCCTAGTACTCCAAGCTTTATTGTTCCGGGAGATTTTCTCTAATTTTTCAGCAATCTCAGCATAAGGACACTCCCCATAAGATCCACCTGCTATAGTGTCCAACACCGCTTTATTATTATCATCCTGTCCCTGATAGAAGTATTCCTTCAGTGACTCATCATCTATGCGGTGATTTGGGACACTTCTCAAGAACGAGGTGAATCTATCCCAAGAACTACTAACTGACTCTCCTGGTAGTGCCACAAAGTTGTTCACTCTGTCTTTGTGGTTTAGTTTCTTGGAGACCGGATAGTAGCGTGCTAAGAAGACATCCCTTAGTTGGTCCCAAGTGAAAATTGAGTTGTAAGGGAGCTCAGTGAACCATATAGCAGCCTCTCCCGTCAGTGAGAGAGGAAACACTCTAAGCCCTATTACATCTAAGTCCAAGTCAGGCCTCCCTACACAGCTTTTACACACTGCCCTTACCTTAGCTATATGGGCATGTGGATCTTGAAGGTAGCCCTAAAAACAAACCTCGGGCAGTGAGCATTTGCATCAGGCTACTAGTTACCACAAAAGTATGGCCTGGTGGTAAAGAAGGCAATACAAGTGGCCCATCAGAGTCTGCTATGTTGTCATAGCCTCTGTAGTATGCTTGGGGCCGTGGAGCGGGATTTTGTCCCCTCTGTTGGTGTTCACCCGGAGCATCGGGTAACAACTGACCATGAACATCAACCGGAGCTGGGATGTTCTGGTTTGGGTCATCATCGTTAATTCCCAAGTTTCGATTCATATTGCGTAGTGTACGCTCTAATTCGTGATCGTAGGGAAACAAGGGTTCTCTTCCTCTCCGTGTATTTGGCATACAAGGAGGATAGTTCTGAAAAGAAATCAAAAACAATAAAACAAAGTAAAATCAAGAAAATATCAACTAAACTATAGTAATAAGTTCAAGTTAATCTAAAAGCTATTTTCCCCGGCAGCGGCGCCAAAATTTGATACGCTCAAACTTACTTCTCAAATAAGAAGTAAAGCGGTCGTGTCAAGTAAATAACCCAACTAGTGAGGTTGGGATCGTTCCCACGAGGAAAATAGTCTAGACTTAACTTTAACTTGTTATTACTATTGTTCGGTTGATAACTTCCTTAGAAAGTAAAAACATAAAAATGTAAAAAGGGGGGTTTGTATTTCCTAATAAGTAAAAAGAATTAACTAAATTGAAAGAGACACTTAATGAGTTTGAAAGTTGGATTTTAATCAGTTAATCAAAGTAACTAGGGTTTACGTGTTCCCCACAGGTTCATAACTTGATAATTCTAACTATAACAATTCTTTCCTAGTATCTTGCATTCAAAGTGATAAGTTATGTATTTCTAAATCCTTGGTCCGGCATCTAGAAAATCTCACTCCGCACCTTGGTCCGGCTACGTGTGTTGCTATCCTAACCCTTATCTTTACCTCATATTAAGCATCGTATTCGATATTTGACTAAGTTATTACCTCGTACCAATCAATACTAGCCTATTAGATAGTATACACTAAATCTATGTTGATAATTCTTTTCCTATTATCTACCTCCTTGGTCCGGCAAGTAGCATTAAGGCGAGTTCTAACGTTGGCCATCCGTTAAAAAGACTTCTAAGCGAAAGAATTATTAATACATGCAAGACACTATTCTAGAATTGTTATTTTAGTTAGGTTTTACCTCATTATTTGCCTATGGTTCCCACAACCCTAGTTATGGAGTTTAGTTACCCATAGTCATAATCACAATATTCAAATATATGATATAAGAATTCATGTACTTACTTCAATGAGAAAGAGTAAAATCCGAAAGTTCGCTTGATTAATCAACAAAAATCACCAACAATCACTTACAAGAATCTCAAAGTACTCAGGAATCTCACAAAAAGTCTAATGATAATCAAAGACCTAACCAAATAATCCAGAGTCTAACCTAATAATACCGAGTCTAACCTAATAATATAGAGTCTAACCCCAAAAACGAGGTTTTTTTGAACTATTTATAGAAAATAAAAACCTAAGTAAACAAGGATTCTATTTGCTGGAAATCTGTCAAAACGCGGCTGGGTCGACGGACCTCGCGACGGATCGTCGTGGTCACGACGGACCTTCACGGACTCCGTCATCCCATACTTGTGCAATTTCTTCTGCTGCTCTCTTCATTACCCTCGACGGCAAGTATGACGGATCGTCACAGGCACAACGGTCCATCGAGGGTCTTCGTTCCAAAACACTTTAAACTCTTGGAATATGGGTACTGGGACTACTTCTCTGAACTTCATGACGAACCTGCAGGACGGACCGTCATAGACACGACGGACCGTCATGGACTCCGTAACCCCACACTTGGTCAGACTTCCCCATCTTCCTTCAGCAGCTGCACTACGCTGCCACTTACGGACCGTTACATGCATGACGGACCGTTACAAGCTCCGTAGGTGGTCTTTTCTGCATTTCTTCGCTAAAAAACCTCCGCATTCATCTTTGGACAGATTTCCTGCAAATAAGGAGAAACTTATATAAAAATTAGCACAAAAAGGCTTTTGGACACACTAAAATTAAGGAAAAAGTATTAATAATACCGTGAAACCACGGTATATCAATGACATTGGCTAAACATACCATCAATTCTCAAGAATGCCTACAACAACACTTCCTAATTCATAAAAGTCACACATTTTTAAAGGGACACATCATTTCTCATTTAAGGAAAACTCAACACTTCATTATTGGTCAAAAACACCCTCACATTAAAAGTGTTATCAAGCATTTCCATCTAGCCACCTCATGAATTTAAATGCAGATGTACAACAACATGAGAAACATCATTTTTATCAAAATTCCTTTTTCATGCAATAATGACCTTTCGTAACATGCATAAAAAGTGTCATTTAAGACATGCATAACATATGGAGAAATGCAACTCATACTTATATGCAAGACTCCCATCATAACAAGCTACTTAGGAACTCTTTGGTTTCAAGCTTGAGTAGGAATAGAAGGAAAATATAGGGATATCTACAACCCTACTACTCACATCATCATCCCCCACTTAGGGTAAATCCATTTAAGAGAAACCTATCTCATCCAAGAGGACTTGTACTCACCAATCATTCTAATTAAGCACACATCCCCTTCTTGGGGTCAAGCTTATGCTAACTTTTCTTAACCTCACCTCCTTCCATCTCTCAAGAAGGAGTCATTTCCCCCCTTATCTATTCACTCGCACTCCACTAGGTGAGGAATTCAAAAGATCCCAAATTAGTAGATAACATATTCCACTCCATGATCATCACTCCAAGTGATTCATAACATAAGGAAGTTTAAGGGAACTCAACACAGGACCATTAAGGGAATTCATAACCTTACTATATAGGTATATTGTCCCCCACTTGGGATAAGCCTAATCCCATATTCATCACCGTATTCCCCTTAAAAATCAAGGTCAAATCAAGTCAAGACCAAACCTACATACTCCTTACATAAAAAGATTTGACATCCTTGAGGGTTTCCACTCCTAATATCATCTCAAGGAGCTTACTAACTCAACCATCAAGAGGTATTCCTCAAGTACCATTTCTCTTCTAAGTTTATCACCTAAAGGAACTCATAACAATCAGGTTAGGTCATACAACACAACCACACGAGTACTTAACTAAACCATGAATACAAAGGTAATTTTATATCTCATCACCTTCTACCACCAAGTCATAACAAGGGTAGTAGCTTCAGATTCAAGCCTACAAGGGTCATCACCTTTGGTGGAAACTTCCAACCATCTATGCCTAGGTACAACCTACGCACTTCCTCAAATGACCATACATAAGATCAAACTTAAAAGACAACTAAGCACTTTAAAGTAGGTCAACATCAATTTTTTCTGCTTCTCTTTAAGAGTTGAGGGGTGCATACTACCCTTTAAGTCATTCTAGGACAAAGACATAATCCCAACTTATAGAATAAAACCCTTTCTCCCTTTTCCCTACTCTGGGAATAGGTTCCTTACTAGGTTCAATACCCAACTTCCCTCCTTAGGAGCAAGTCTACACCTAAGACTCCAATCCACACAAAGGCAACTATGGTGCATTTCTCAAATAACAAGGCAACATCATTCTTTCACTATTTATCACTTTTTGTCGAAAACATTTCATGTCTATACCATAACATTACACTATCCTCAAACATAACCTTACAGAACCCATCATTCCAAAGGGAACTCGATATAACAACAACATCTCTTAATAAGATAGAACCACATCATATCATAGATTTGCAATATAATATCTCATAATCTACATATTTCCATAAATGGCATCACCTCATACATTCCAATTTCACCTTTACATATATTCATCTACCCACAAAACCAAAGTAAGCATCAAAACTCACCTTTTCTCCCTCAAGCTTTGAGACATCATCCTTTTAAAGCAATCACGTCTAAAAGACCACCGGACAAGGAAACATAAGGCAGAAATCATATAGATCTAAGTTCTATGGCACGACACAAGAGTAGTGAAGAAAGTGAAATTTTATCATTCTATAGCTTCTCGCTCATAGATGTGTCGTGAAGCACCACCGATGAACGGAACTCTACTAGACGTTGCAGTATGAGACTTTGAAACCTAAGGACTAATCCCAAAACCTTATGCTCTGATACCAAGTTTGTCACGATCGTGGAGAACCCCCAAGAAGTAACATGGCGTACTTGACTTTTCGGAGGTCTTATACAAGCCCTTAAACAACTTTCATTTCATAGACATATAAATTTAGCGGAAAATTTAAAACTTTTTATAGCACATCATATGCTAGATTATCACTTTATATCTATATATGTATATAAAATATCATAAGTACATAGTTAGACTCTATGTCTCGTTTGCCAACTTAAGAGGCAACTCAATAGAATAGAATAGGGACACGAACCTTAAAAATATAAAGTATAAGTCTAATCTATTATATAAACTTAAAGAACAGCTTGACATAGGCAATCTTTGAATCATAAGGATTCCTTTTTCTTGAACTTGGGAGATCTATCCAAGCCCTTCACTTAGGATACATCTTCTAGATATCAACCCCTACAATTTATATAAGAAAAATGAAGAAGAATGATATTAGTACAAGAATACACTATGTATGACAACCATGCAAAAACATGCATTTATAGAGGAAAATTCTTTTGAAATCGTGCAACATTTCTTTATACGAAACTTCATGAACATAGGCACATATAAGCACAATATCGTTCACATACATTATATAGACATGAATACTACTCATAATAGTACATAAAGCCATTTATCATATGAGGCATATTCAATATATACAATACATTACCGCTCTTTTATCTTACTTCTTTCCTTAAGAAACCCTCAAGTGTACTTAGTATAATGTATCACCCTAAGGTCACCAAAGATAGTCCATCATAGATATGCTTCATAAGCACAACCACATATATTCATAAGTCTCATAAACATAAGTTTCACATATGGACCATCACCTAAGACAACTCTTAAGTCACACTAGTGCCATGTGTTTGTAGCATCCCATAATACTACTTCCACCAAGTGTACCTAAGTAGTCACCCTAGATAAGGCATAACATACTTAATAAGTCATAACACATTAATTTATAACTAGGCATAAGGAACTTATTTCATTGCACCATATAAGGACTCTTTCCTTTACTATAACCTTAGTCATAACTCACTTAGTTAATACCATAAGTAAACCACCCTCACAACACCTTCACAAACTTACTTGTCCAACGTACACATGAAGTCCCATACCACCACATATTAAGTAAACTAATTTAGAAGCCCTAAGTGCGATTCACACACATACACATAATTCATGCATTGACATACAAATTCACTTAACATGCATTCATACATTTCATACATAACATAACATAAGTCTTACTTTCATCCGTGTACTAATCTTATCCTTTGTTGAAGTTTGCTTGTACAATGCATGGGTAGGGTCCATTGTCCTACCTATATTAAGTAATCATCTCAAGGAGTTGTTATTACAGTCCATAATCTTATCTTAGTTCATCTCTTACTTTGGGAGACTTAGCCATAACCTACATAAACCATGTGAGCTACATGGAATCCGGTGTTCTCCTCCCACAGCAAAAAGAGAGGGTTAACACTTGCCTTAGGTGTAACCAATGATACATATCTATCTAGGTTATATCCACAAGATAAAACCTACAAGGGCACGTAATTATGGAACATGGATATTTCTACAAGAAACCTTGACTTACTAGCGTGGAGGTTTCCATCTGATGCGACAACATCTGTGTTGGGAACCTGGACTTGCTAAACGTGAAGGTTCTCTTGTGGAAAGCCAGACTTACTAACATGAAGCCCCCACTCTCACTTATTATGTTCACTCGGTTCTAGGCTCAAACTCCCTCTTTTAAATATATTTAAGCCTTTAATGCGTTAGTTCATAAAGAAGGATTTAGGAGCTTGCTCCTTCATATATCATATTGCTCACATGTTTCTAAGATGAGAATGTCCTTTCATCATATATCCTACTTCATTTGAGAATGTCCTTTCACATATTTATACAATCATACATCATGTGTATATCCATACAATGTGAGATATACCTTCATATAAACACCTTTAATAACACATATTCATAACTTCACTAATCATATACTTCAGATGCAAAGAAATAGGTAATGGTGCATAGGAATTACCCTGTCCTTGGTCATCATGAATCTATCTTATTCATATACATGCATGAAATGTGTGTGTGTACATTGGTCAACATGATCACATAATGGCTAAGCATAACCTTGAGGGAGCTACCTTCTAAAGACCACAACACATGTACGACATTAATCAAGTGTCAAGTCATACACACATATAGATTATTAAGGACTTTAGACTACACACACTCACATTACATAATAGGAGACAAGAACATATTCAATCATCGGAATAGAGGACTCCTAACATACTTTGATCAGACATTCATATAGGGTTCATATAGGTAAGGGTTATGCTACAAGAATATTCATCATCATTAGCCATATAGTCTACAAGTAAACCTAACATGATCTAACATATACACAACATTATCCACACACTTAAATTATGAAGATAGTGTAGAAGACTATTCATATACTTCACATAACATCAATTCACTTAGAACATGATATAAAAATCAAGGCTATACCCTACAACTTCCCAAACATGAGATCATCATATCAATTCATCTTGCATCTAGTTCTTTCAAGGCCATATTCATAACACATAAACATGTAAAATAATGTAAGCATCACCACCATAAGTGAAGCATACCAATCATCACAATTTAATATACATTCTAAGCTAAATAGAGAAAAATAGGTAAACTTACCAAATTTCCAATTTAATGATTATTCTTAATCAATTCCCAACAATTCATAATTAATTGACATAAAGGAATATATAACTAAGCAATTCATTATAATCTAAACATAATCTAATCATCGTATCATAAAGATCATAAGACCCACATTATATGCCAATTTAAGAAATTAGTACGATCATGGATTCTTCATAAAATTGGATTGAAATTCATAATTAAAATTGTAACCAAACATAAATCCATAATTAGAATGACATTGAAATCAATTTGACAATGAACCCATGGCTAGATTGAAAATCGGGAATTTTGGTCTTCGAATCACTTGTGAAATTCATTGATTGAAATCCTTAGATGGAAGATTAACTAAGGATAAATGATTACCATGCCTTATTTATTGAAGATGCATGAAAAATTGGAAAACAAACCATAGAAATCCAGCTCCAATGGAGGTTTGAGAGAATTTTGAAGAGAAAAGAGTTTTGGGGTTTTGATTATCTTATTGGGTGTTGGGGTTTTGACTTGGGAAAGGGGTTCAATAGGTCTTAAAATGGTTTCTAACCGATTCCCAAATTCCCTAGAATACCTCCTTACTTATTGGACTTTTAGATATATCAAACTTAACTTTCATTTCCATAATCTTCGTCGGGGAACAAGTCCGCATTGCAGAGTTATTCCGACATGATTTTTAGAATTAAAGTTTGAGACAGTAGAGTCCGGTACACGTCTGTGATGTAGACCAAACATTTAGCCTATGGAGAACCTAGTCCGAGACGTGGCCATGTTTCACCAATGAACAAAAAGCTACTGCCCTGGGCAGCTTGTTGGCCCAAGGTTTGGTCCTCCTCAAGGACCCCTAGGTCGGTCCTTGGGGAGTCGTAATCAGACGTTTTGACCCTAAACATGTTTATTACGACACTAGGGTAAACTACACTAGTTTTTTACTTGAAAATATAAATAAAAACAAGGCAAACATACAAGGAAATACTAGCACGTCTAAAGACTAACTTTTGAACGTCTTGGTCGTTTGACCTCCAAACCACTTCAAATCAACTATACAAGCTTTAGAAAACTTTTTAACATGTTATTAAACTTTCTAGGCACATGTGAAAATATATCTACTTTAGTTCATTTTGAGGGTCTTGAAAATAGGAATTGACGAATGGTGGCGTGTGAGTTGTCCACCCGCATCCATGAAACATTGTAAAGTTGAGGGGGTCCTTTTTTGTGGGTTATGACCGCTTGTGTGTATACCACGGAGAGTAGAAACATTGGAGGAATATAACTCTTGAACAAACTCCTTGCTATATGGGTCCAAGTCTTGATTCATCCAATCATATTTATGGAGAGTAAAGAGTCGGTGCACCTATGGAACTATATGCAAACTCCTTGTGAGGACTCGAAGCTCCTCAGTAACCAACTGGGTCATCACCCCCTTCTCATTGAGCCTCATGGAATCTCTAAGCACCTGCCTTTGCCCCTCCACGCACCACCTGTTTGGTTCATCTACAACCGGAGTGGGGTCATCTATTCAGGGTGCACGTGCAGCTTCCGAACTAGCGTCCTCATCAGACGAGGCTAATTGGTCTTGATCCGCTGATCTGGTGGCTCCTTGAGAGTTGGAACCGGATGTAGTGGACGACTTGGACCTAAAAGACTGGGCTGACCCTGATCCTAAAGCCATTGCGGAGTTGGATCCAGTTGGTGATCCCCTTTCTAAACTAAAAGCATCCTCGATTGGTGAGTCGATCAATGTGCTCTCCTCATCAGACTAGGAGGCACTAACTACGTCGGGGTTCACATTCTGAGGGGTACTCCTAGTGGCTCGGGAGGATGCCACCGATGATTTTGTACCCAGAGGAACATAGCTGGGTCCTTCTCTATTTCGGAGTCTTTATTGATCAGCCCATAAGACGGGGCAACCTACTTGGATTTTGCTCCTCTTAGCGTAGAATACTTTCTTTTTTTTGGAGCCATTTTACCTGTGGAGCAATTGTTAGTATCCTAGAAGCTTAACGACACACTCAAACAAACACAGAAAGAAGAATACATGAAAATAAAAATACAACTCGTGAGTGCAGAATTAGGTCAACGAGACCCATAGACGGTCCATAGAGTGATCTACAGTACATAGAACCCGTCCGTGTATGGATGGGTAAATACATACTCTTTGATGGAAACGACGGATGTAAATAATGGCCCGTCAATCAATCAACACAACATAGTCCAAATCTATCGTTTGACACGAAAAATATTTTGGGCATGGCAAATGACGAACCCAATCGACGGCCTGTTGATACGCTCAAACTTACTTCTCAAATAAGAAGTAAAGCGTTCGTGTCAAGTAAATAACCCAACTAGTGAGGTTGGCATCGTTCCCACGAGGAAAATAGTCTAGACTTAACTTCAACCTGTTATTACTATTGTTTGGTCAATGACTTCCTTGGAAAGTAAAAACATAAAAAGGGGGTTTCTATTTCTAAATGAGTGAAAATAAATAACGAACTTGAAAGAGACACTTAACAGCTTTGACAGTTTGATTTTAATCAATTAATCAAAGTAACTAGGGTTTACGTGTTCCCCAAAGGTTCATAACTTGATAATTCTAACTATAACAATTCTTTCCTAGTATCTTGCATGCAAAGTGATAAGTTATGTATTTCTAAATCCTTGGTCCGGCATCTAGAAAACCGCACCTTGGTCCGGCTACGTGTGTTGCTATCCTAACCCTTATCTTTACCTCATATTAAGCATCATATTCGATATTTGACTAAGTTATTACCTCGTACCAATCAATACTAGCCTATTAGATAGT
>NC_028642.1:18320574-18325524 GCF_001406875.1 Solanum pennellii | reverse complement strand
TTTAGTTACTCATGGCCATAAACACAATATTCAAATATATTAAATAAGAGTTCATGTACTTACTTCAATGAGAAAGTGTAAAATCCAAAAGTTTGCTTGATTAATCACCAAAAATCACTTGCAAGAATCTCCAAATCTAACACTAATACACAAAATCTAATAATATGATGTCTAACAATACGGAGTCTAACTTATAATACCGAGTCTAACCTCAAAAACGAGGTTTTTCGAACTATTTATAAAAAAATAAAACCTAATTAAACAAGGACTCTATTTGCTGGAAATCTGCCAAAACGCGGCTGGGGCGAAGGACCAAGCGACGGATCGTCGTGGTTACGATGGACCGTCATGGACTCCGTCGTCCCATACTTGTGCAATTTCTTATGCTGCTCTCTTCACCACCCTCGACGGCAAGTATGACGCACCGTCATAGACACAATGGTCCGTCGGGGGTCTTCGTTCCAAAACACTTCAACTCTTGGAATCTGGGTACTGGGATCACTTCTTTGAACTTCATGACGAACCTGCAGGACGGACCGTCATAGACACGACGGACCGTCACAATCTTCGTAACCCCACACTTGGTCAGACTTCCCCATCTTCCTTCAGCAGCTTCACTACGCTGCCACCTACGGGCCGTCACAAGCACGACGGACCGTCATAAGCTCCGTAGGTGGTCTATTCTGCATTTCTTCGCTCAAATTCTCCGCATTCAGCTTTGGACAGATTTCCTGCAAAACAAAGAGAAACTTATATAAAAATTAGTANTCACACTCACTTGACATCTCATCACTATACCAGATTATCAGACACCTAGTTCAAATTTAAGACATAAGNCTTTTGGACACACTAAACTTAAGGGAAAAGTATTAATTATACCGTGAAACCACGGTATATCAATGCTTTATGCCAAAAATAGAGTTTTATTCTATCTCTATTCATCTTAAACTGCACTCCCTCCTTGGCTTTTAACTCAACTGCTCCATGAGAGAATACTTGGCTAATCAAGTAAGGGCCAGTCCATTTGGACTTGAGCTTGCCCGGAAGACAAGGCACCCCAGAACTGTCTACAAGCATCAAATCCCCAACCATNACCTATCCTCTTCAATTTCTCACCGAGGTGCTAACAATTCCGGTATTGCAACTAGTGTCCTCATTTTAAAACAAAATCCTCATTTTTCACACAATAAATTTTAGTTTGAGTATAAAAATTACTTTTTCAACTCTCACACNTCAGACTTCACCCTAATGCTCACTTTCCATTTACCCCACCCCCAACAAAAAAAACATGCAATTCCCCAATGCATAAAAATCTAAAGACTAGAGTGGTAGGTGAAGCAAACCTGTGGCGCAAAGCGCCGTCGATCAGCAAGCTGGTGGGTCCGGTTCCCCGGAACCCACGTCCTCTGCAATCTGGACACCCTCAATGGTGTCCTCAGCAACAATCGCACCATCAGTAGTGCCTCCTGCTATCTCTACAGTGCGGGAGCTAGACGCCCCAGCAGCTAACTCTGATGCTCTCATCTGGTGCGCCTCCTCCTCAGCAAGTGAGGCTCTCCTCGCAGCCTCCATCTCTCGGTGCTCCTTCTTCCGTGCTCGCGCCTCGTCCTCTGTTTGACCCTTATGCCTCTTGGCACTCTCTCTCGGGGGAGGTGGTGGAATTTCTGAAGTGGCAAAAAGGGCCGCCAACACTGTGTCCTCAACAGGCTCGACAGAAGGGGCCTCAGACTCCGGCACCTAGCCTCTAAGATCGTGTCGATATCTGCATGAAGACTGTCGACTGCAGCCTGAAGAGTCGACACATCCACCGGAGGGGCTGGTCGGGCTAGCACCCTCAACTCAAAGGCGTCCAAGCGCTGGTTAACCTCAGCGATCTTCCGCTCTGTAAACTGGACCATTTTCCTCTCTAGGCGCTCTTCGGACTCAGTAATAAACTTCTGCATCCACGGCTGGATATGATGCAGAAGTGTGGCCATTTGCGCCTCTAGTTTTTGGACCCTAGCAAGCGGGACCAGTGCCGGTAGAGGGGCTGTGCGAGAGGAGCTCGGGGCAGTGCTACTACCCGGGATAGACTCGACCGGGGTAGTGTCAGTGGACGCCGCCTGTGTAGCTGTGCGGGCCTGGGCTACCTATCAGCAAGATCATTAGCAAGTGGGGGCAGCTCTGGACGGGGCCCTCTGCGTGGAGCCACTCATTGGCCTCGTCTCTGATGAGGCCGACGTCAACAGTGCCCTGCGGGGTCTTAAGCTGATCTACGTGCCATATAGGCACACCTGCGGACCTGCAGAGAGCAAAGATCATGCACGGGAAAGGGTATGTAGTAGTGACCTTGAATGCCCTCTCGTGCATGATTGCCTGTAGAAGCCATGCGAACTCCACCTCGAACCCGGCTATCATCGCCGCCATCAACACTGCTCGATCCCAGGTAACGATATTATTTGCAGCTCTGGGGGAAAGGCAGTGACGGACAAGCAGCCACAAGAACTTTGCCGTGAAAGTGAGGTTGGCCTTTTTTATGGCCCCTCTTTGGCTCAGTCACCCAATCTGCACCCTCTCCATCAACTGACAGGTGCAGGGCCATCCACCTCTTGGTGGTCTCTCTCAGTGATGGCTCGCGCAAGAACTGGCCATCTTTAACTATCTGCCAGCGGTAGTCAAACTCGGCAGTGAGGGGGGTCCGAGTAGCATCAACACTCTCGCCGT
This sequence comes from Solanum pennellii, assembly GCF_001406875.1. Classification (NCBI taxonomy): domain Eukaryota; kingdom Viridiplantae; phylum Streptophyta; class Magnoliopsida; order Solanales; family Solanaceae; genus Solanum; species Solanum pennellii. The sequence continues at coordinate 18,322,821 of NC_028642.1, read as the reverse complement.
ATAGAAACCGGCGGATGGCTGGCAGGGAAATGTCAACCTGTACGCGCCGTACTCGGACCTGCTCCAGTGGGGCCTGTTTAGCGGGGGCAGCCCGCCTATCGATCTGTGATCGGAGAGTCGCTACGTAGGATGCATAGAACTCTCAGACTATTTCTTCACTGTAACGTCCCAATGGACGTGCTGTCCACTCCAAGCGATGCCTGGTGAAGAGATTGTGGATCTCAGGCATCGTCGGGAGGCTCCCTGTAAGGACCCGCCGCTCCAAGGTGAGTGTTCGAGTCATCACTCCTTTATCAGTCAGGAACTTGGCGTCGGAGTAGACTTGAAATTGCCCGTCGATACACCACCCGTTGGGCTGGTCAGTGGCTGGGGTGGGTACCGGAACTGGTGAGCCTGATGTAGATTCTGAACTGTCAGCCTCATCAGACGAGGCCGACGCTGCAGCGGTGGCGGGTGCGGGAACCTCAGCAGAGCCGGAGGCTTCCTCGGACCATGATACTCCTAAGGAGCCAGATGCTCCTTCTTCATTTGTGGCTGACCCAGAGGGTGTGCCGGTCAGTGTGCGCTCCTCATCAGACTGGGAGGCAGTGACTACGCCGGACGCCACCTTTTTGGGTGTGGCTCTGGGAGCACGTGCAGCACGGGAAGGGGTGGAAGTGCCTGGGGGCACATACTCGGGGTCACGCTCATCATCAGAGCCAATGACCATGCGGGCAGACGGGGCGACAGACTTCGATCGCCCGCGTGCATAGATTCGATCTTGCTTGGGTGCCATAGTAGATAGTACCTGTAAAGGATCAATATTAGTACGAGTAGTGGCAAACAAGACAAGCAAAACCATACGAAATAAAACATTGAAAATAGTATGTCATTGCTATAGAAACAGTGACACACGACGGGCCTGGTGACGGCTCGTCGTGACTATGACGGACCGTCATGAGGTCCGTCGTGTTTTACTTAGACTATGTATATATAGAGAACCCTGAAGGAGAGTCTCTGACTAGCATGACGGTATGTGCAGGACGGACCGTCTCAGGTAAGACGGTCCGTCGTAGGTGTCCGTCGTAGGACACATGAAAAAAAAATATGGAGACCCTTTGCAAAGGGGTCTCTGACCGTCATGACGGTCGTGCAGGATGGACCGTCGTGGGTATGACGGTCCGTCACATGTGTCTGTTGAAGGACACTTGGAAAGAGTGAGAGACCCTTAGAAACAGGGTCTCTGACAACCAGAACGGTTGTGCAGGACGGACCGTCGTGAAGACGACGGTCCGTCACATGTGTCTGTTGGGGAACACTTAGGAAAAAATGAGAGAACCTTAGAAATAGGGTCTCTGACAACCGGAACGGTTGTGCAGGACGGGCCGTCGTGAAGACGACGGTCCGTCACATGTGTCCGTTGGGACAGGGTGCTAGGGCTTTTGGAACGGACCCTACGACGGTCCGTCGTGGGTACGATGGTCCGTCATCGGGGTCTCGTTCTGAATAATAATGACAGAACTGGGGTACCCTATGCATCCCCGATGAACCCACATCAAACTTGTAGTGTTTTGGAGCTACATTTGTCTATCCCAACTACCTAGGAAACTAGCAATGCAAAAGCACCTATGTCTAGGGTTGTAAACATGGCAATTTCGAACATTTTTAACCTAGGTTAGACAGAATTGTATTAAAGAAACAACATATGACTAAGAACTAATCTAATACTAACTAATAAACAAAAATGCAAGATAAATGAGTAGAAATTAGAGACACATACCTTAGAATTGGAGAAAAACAAATGGAAAAGTACTCGGTGGTCAGGCAGACACCCACAGCAGTGGCTCCGACTAGTAGATTAACACTTTTAGGGTTTTGGAGAATTGTGGGGGGAGCAATGATCAAGGGAGAGAATGAGGAAGTTGAAAAGAGAGGGAAATGGGGGGAATAATGAAGGAATGGGGGTGAAATGAAGGGTTGGGAAGTTTAAATGGTGGAATTTTATATTAAACTCCAACCGGGTCGGGTAGGGTACGCCTCATTAATCACGCGACGGTTCCCCGACGACGGTCCGTCGCATCTGTGACAACCCGTCGTTGGTTCCGTCATGTGTGCTCTAGTTTGAAAATAACAGAAAGACGTACCTGGTACGACGGAGGCCTACGACGGTCCGTCGCAGGCGCAACGGTCCGTCACTGTATCCGTCGGTGACTGCTGCAGAGTGATTTTCTGCAGAATTTCCTGGTGATGTGCCTGCAAATTTAAAAA
>NC_028642.1:18300146-18318655 GCF_001406875.1 Solanum pennellii | reverse complement strand
GAGAGGGGCATGAGATTTATGCTTGCCCCCAGATCACATAATGCTTTCGCAAAATGTAACGACCCAACTGTACAAGGAATAGTGAACGCACCCGGATCTTCATTCTTTTGTACGAGGGATTTTGTAGCAATCGCACTACAATGCTGCAGTCTATCTATCATCCTCAAAAGTAACCGATCTTTTCTTGGTGACCACATCTTTCATAAATTTGGCATAACCGGGCATTTGTTCTAGAACTTCTACCAAAGGGACATTGATAGAAAGCTGCTTCAACATTGTTATGAAACGCCGGTATTTACCATCCTCGGTCTTTTTCACTAATCTCTGAGGGAAAGCTGGTGGTGGCCTAGGCATGGGAATTACCTTCATAGGTANTTCTGCAGAATTTCCTGGTGATGTGCCTGCAAATTTAAAAACTCATTAGTAGAAAAATGCTACTATTACTAAAAAGACTATAAGTATTGGGTAGCCTCCCAATAAGCGCCTGATTTAACGTCGCGGCACGACTGAGGACACTTGATTACTCAGCATTCATTAAGATGGTATGCCTCTATCACTTTANGTTTGCTTACCACCCCGAGTAGTGATTGCCATACAGTGCGCATTATTCTTTGGATTTTGGACAATGTTGCTAGGAAGAGTGCCCGGTTGCCATGTGTTCACTGTCGCAGATAATTGGGCCAGTTGCAATTCGATCTGTATAATCAAAATTGCATGTGTATCAACTTTTTGCCCAATACTAGCTAAATCACCCCTTAACTCTTTAATGTGCTCATCACTAGCATCGAACCTCCTCATCATTTTGTGCAACATATCCTCAACTCGCGCCATACTATCTCCACCATCCCTAGGAGTAACTTCACGATTTTGAGGAGGGACATAGGGCCCATTCCTGTCGTTTCTATTAGCATAGTTACCCCTGTTAAAGTTGTTGTCGCGGTTGTAGTTTCCATCTCGGACATAATGACCCTCACGGTTGTAGTTACCATAGTTCCGACCTTGGTTCCCTTGACCTTGGCGCCAATTATCCTGATTTGAGCCTTGGGCGCTTGGTCGGAAACCCCCCATCTGTTCATTTACTGCATAGGAATCCTCCTCATAATAACACTCATCGTTTGGAGGTGGTGGTTTAGCCAAGTAGTTGACTGCATTAACCTTTTCTGCACCCCCAGTGACATGTTTTAGTACCAACCCAAGCTCAGTTCTCATCTGAGCCATTTCTTCACGAATGTCATCTGTGGCTGGGTTGTGAGTGGACTGCACTGCAAAGGTGTTTCTCCCTGTATCAGATTTTCTAGTACTCCAAGCTTTGTTATTCCGGGAGATTTTTTCTAATTTTTCAGCGATCTCAGCATAAGGACATTCTCCATAAGATCCACCGGCTATAGTGTCCAATACCGCTTTGTTGTTATCATCTTGTCCCCTGTAGAAGTATTCTTTCAGTGACTCATCATCTATACGGTGATTTGGAACACTTCTCAAGAATGAGGTGAATCTATCCCAAGAACTACTAACTGACTCTCCTGGTAGTGCCACAAAGTTATTCACCCTGTCTTTGTGGTTTAGTTTCTTGGAGACCGGATAGTAGCGTGCTAAGAAGACATCCCTCAGTTGATTCCAAGTAAAGATGGAGTTGTATGGGAGCTCAGTGAACCAAATAGCAGCCTCTCCCGTCAGTGAGAGAGGAAACACTCTGAGCCCTATTACATCTAGATCCAAATCAGGCCTCCCCACACAACTTTTACACACTGCCCTTACCTTAGCTATATGGGCATGTGGATCCTCAGAAGGTAGCCCTGAAAACAAACCTCTGGCAGTGAGCATTTGCATCAGACTACTAGTTACCACAAAAGTGTGGCCTGTGGGTAGAGGAGGCAAAACCAGTGGCCCATCCGAATCTGCTATGTTATCATAGCCTCTGTAGTATGCTTGGGGCCGTGGAACGGGATTTTGTCCCCTCTGTTGATGTTCACCCGGAGCATCGGGTAACATCTGACCATGAACATCAACCGGAGCTGGGATGTTCTGGTTCGGATCATCATCATTTATTCCCATGTTTCGATTCATATTGTGCAGTGTACGCTCTAACTCGTGATCATAGGGAAACAAGGGTTCTCTTCCTCTCTGTGTATTTGGCATACAAGAAGGATAGTTCTAAAAAAAAATAAAAAACAATAAAACAAAGTAAAATCAAGAAAATATCAACTAAACTATAGTAATAAGTTCAAATTAATCTAAAAGCTATTTTCCCCGGCAGCGGCGCCAAAATTTGATACGCTCAAACTTACTTCTCAAATAAGAAGTAAAGCGGTCGTGTCAAGTAAATAACCCAACTAGTGAGGTTGGGATCGTTCCCACGAGGAAAATAGTCTAGACTTAACTTCAACTTGTTATTACTATTGTTTGGTCAATGACTTCCTTGGAAAGTAAAAACAATAAAAGGGGGGTTTCTATTTCTAAATGAGTGAAAATAAATAACGAACTTGAAAGAGACACTTAACAGCTTTGACAGTTGGATTTTAATCAATTAATCAAAGTAACTAGGGTTTACGTGTTCCCCACAGGTTCATAACTTGATAATTCTAACTATAACAATTCTTTCCTAGTATCTTGCATGCAAAGTGATAAGTTATGTATTTCTAAATCCTTGGTCCGGCATCTAGAAAATCTCACTCCGCACCTTGGTCCGGCTACGTGTGTTGCTTTCCTAACCCTTATCTTTACCTCATATTAAGCATCGTATTCGATATTTGACTAAGTTATTACCTCGTACCAATCAATACTAGCCTATTAGATAGTATACACTAAATCTATGTTAATAATTCTTTTCCAATTATCTACCTCCTTGGTTCGGCAAGTAGCATTAAGGCGAGTTCTAATGTTGGCCATCCGTTAAAAATACTTCTAAGCGAAAGAATTATTAATACATGCAAGACACTATTCTAGAATTGTTATTTTAGTTAGGGTTTATCTCATTATTTGTCTATGGTTCCCACAACCCTAGTTATGGAGTTTAGTTACTCATGGCCATAAACACAATATTCAAATATATTAAATAAGAATTCATGTACTTACTTCAATGAGAAAGAGTAAAATCCAAAAGTTTGCTTGATTAATCACCAAAAATCACTTGCAAGAATCTCCAAATCTAACACTAATACACAAAATCTAATAATATGATGTCTAACAATACGGAGTCTAACCTATAATACCGAGTCTAACCTCAAAAACGTGGTTTTTCGAACTATTTATAAAAAAAATAAAACCTAATTAAACAAGGATTCTATTTGCTGGAAATCTGCCAAAACGCGGCTGGGGCGACGGACCAAGCGACGGATCGTCGTGGTCACGACGGACCGTCATGGACTCCGTCGTCCCATACTTGTGCAATTTCTTCTGCTGCTCTCTTCATTACCCTCGACGGCAAGTATGACGGACCGTCATAGGCACAACGGTCCGTCGAGGGTCTTCGTTCCAAAACACTTAAACTCTTGGAATATGGGTACTGGGATTACTTCTCTGAACTTCATGACGAACCTGCAGGACGGACCGTCATAGACACGACGGACCGTCATGGACTCCGTAACCCCACACTTGGTCAGACTTCCCCATCTTCCTTCAGCAGCTGCACTACGCTGCCACCTACGGACCGTCACAAGCATGACGGACCGTCACAAGCTCCGTAGGTGGTCTCTTCTGCATTTCTTCGCTCAAAAACCTCCGCATTCATCTTTGGACAGATTTCCTGCAAATAAGGAGAAACTTATATAAAAATTAGCACAAAAAGGCTTTTGGACACACTAAACTTAAGGAAAAAGTATTAATTATACCGTGAAACCACGGTATATCACCTGTCGACTGAACGATGGTCCATAGATGGGGTATTTTACTTTAGGTCTATGACAGTTTTAGGCCTCTTACAATTTCAAGTTCTGAATTTCTTTATTGACCCATTTTAAAACAATCAATTCTAAACCTTCATTTGAACACATCATATGCTGGTTCGTCGTTCCGAGGGTTCCGATTTCGTACAATTATCTAACCCTATTTGTATAAGGTGTGGAACCCTAGGTCGAAACTTACATGGAGACTTAGACACACATATTTATGGGTAATTAAATTTCTACACAGTGATTACCTATCATTCCAAGATAAGTTACTACGCATCTATTTCATGCAAAGTTAATCAATTTAGTCCCAAAGTCAAGACCCACTCCCGACTTCTTATATTCAACTATGAACGCGAATTAAAAGTGAGGGGAAGTTGAATTACCTTACGAATGATGAAGACTTTTGTGGTTGTGTGCCTACAATGATGTGCAACCCAAACACAGCCAACGAGCGCCGAACCTGATCACCAGACTTTTGAGGATGAAAGAAGAGAGAATTTGGGAGAGATATGGTTGGGATTTGGCGAAAGTGAGGGGGCAGATGATTTGTGGAGTTGTGGTATTGAATTGGGGAGTGATTTATGGAGGAACTGAATCGGTGGAAATGGTTATGGCAACAGTTTTGCAAAAAATTGGAAAGAGGGAATGATTTTGAAAGATGGGGTTTTAAATGTAACCATGAGGGTCAGGTCGGTTCATTGCCAGACTAGATCCACGAGACCCTATCAACTGTTCGTCAATTAGGATTGTCGATCACTCTTAGACTTAGAAAAAATTGAAGCTTACCTGGGATCTATGGACGCCATTGACTGTTCGTTGATTGAACGATGGACCGTCGATAGGGTCCGTAGACCTCTGCACTAGACCATTATATGCAGATTTTTGATTTTTCCTCCTGCACATATAAAACCAATTAGGACATTGTTTTTGTATTTTTTTGGACAATTTTTAGACACGAACCATATTCCAATCTCTAGCTAACACTAACACACAAAGAACAGAAAAAAATGAAACAATTAGAGCAACTAAATAAAATAACAATTCTTTCTACGTGGAAAACAAAACCTATTATTGGCTAAAGATTATACCTTGGGTTGCCTCCTAAGTAGCGCTTGATTTAACGTCGCGGAACGATGAAGGCCCCTTGATTACTTTGACTTCATCAAGAAGGTAGGCCTTTCCAACTTTGTGGGCACTCTCCGCATGCACAAATAGATCTTTATCCTTTGTTCATTGACTGTGAATCTTGCGCTTTCCTTGTTCTCTAGCTCAATCGCTTCATGTGGGAACACTTTGGTGATGAGGAATGGCCCTGTCCATTTGGACTTGTGTTTGCCTAGAAATAAGTGCAGCCTAGAGTTGAATAGAAGCAGAAGATCACCAACCGCAAATTCCAGCTTTTTAATTCTTTGGTCATGATACTTTTTTATCTTCTCTTTGTAGATGGCTGAACTTTCATAGGCTTTTCGGAGAAACTCATCAAGCACATCCAACTCATTTAGCCTCTATTCTGACACTCCTGTCCAATCCAAGTTCATTCTCTTCATTGCCCACATTGCCTTGTTCTGTAGCTCGGCCGGTATGTGAAAAGCTTTACCATATACAAGTTGGTATGGAGACATACCGATAGGGGTCTTATATGCATTGCGGTAGGCTTAAAGTGTATCATCTATACTCCTTCCCCAATCCGTTCCATTGGCATTTACAGTTTTCACGAGAATCTGCTTTGATATCCCGATTGGACACTTCAACTTTGTTGCTAGTCTGTGGGTGGTAAGAAGTAGCCACATTGTGGCGACCACCATATTTCTCTAGCACCCCTTTAATTTATTTATTACAAAAGTTGGAGCCTTCGTTGCTAATAATGGCCCTAGATTTTCCAAAATTGGAGAATATATTCTTCTGTAGGAATAAGGTGACACTTTTCCCTTCATAGTTGAGGTGCAGTTGCTTCCACACATTTCGACACATAGTCAACCTCTACAAGAATATACTTCATCCCATGAGAACTCACAAATGAGACCATGAAGTCAATACCCCATACATCAAATAACTCAATCACTAGAATAGGGTTTATGGGAATCTTTTGCCTCCTTGAAATCCCCCTGTCTCGTTGGCGACGATCATATTATTTGGCAAAGTCATGAGCATCTTCGTAGATGGTGGGCCAGTTGTACCCACACTGCAAGATATTATGCACGGTTCAACTACCACTATGGTGCCCACCAGCAGGCGAAGAATGACACGCCTCCAGAACACTCAACACCTTACACAATGATGAATAATCCTATGGGCACAACTCTGATATAAGTAAGGCTCATCCCGAAAGAATTTCTTCACATCATGCATGAACTTCTTCCTTTAGTAGAAAGTCAAATCCGACGGGACCAAATCACTTGCCGAATAATTAGTGAAGTGTGCGAACCATTGTATAAGATCTTGAGAGGAGGCCAATGGATGCTCATCGGGGAACTCATCATTAATTTCAGCCTTTCCCCCAATTCGCGCATAACTTCATCTTCCATTCTAGACAAGTGGTTGGCCACTTGATTTTCGGTCCCCTTTCTTTCCTTCACCTCAAAATCAAACTTTTGGAGCAATAACACCCACCTGATCAACCTTGGTTTCGCATCCTTCTTTGTCATCAAATACGTCAAAGCATAATGGTCCGTATGCACTATGACCCTCATGCCAAGCAAATAGGAGCAAAATTTCTCGAATGCAAATGCCATTGCGAGAAGTTCCTATTCAGTTATAGTGTAGTTCTTTTGGGATTCATTTAGGGTTGTACTCGCATTGTAGATGGGGTGAAGGATTTTATCCCTTCTCTTTCACAGTACCATACCCAGTGCAACCCTACTCGCGTAACACACCACCTCAAATGGCTCACTCCAATTTGGTGAGATAATAATGGGCGCGGACACAAACTTACCTTTCAACTCTCCGAAGGCTTTCAGATATAATTCATAAAATAGAACTTACTGTCTTTCTCAAGCAGTTTGCATGGATATGCGATTTTACAAAAATCTTTGATAAACCTCCGATAAAAACCAGCATGCCCAAGATAGCTTGTCAAAACCTTGACTGAGATGGGTGGTGGAAGCTTCTGTATCACCACAAATTTGGCCCGATCAACCTCCCTCCCTTTTTCTGAGGTTCGATGGCCCAACACTATACCTTCTTTCACCAAAAAGTTGCATTTCTCCCAATTTGGAACCAAATTGCATTCTTCACATCTCTTGAGAACCTAGGCCAGATTATCCAAACCCGATCAAAGGAGTCGCCAACCATAGAAAAATCATCCATAAATACCTCAATAGTGTCCTCCACCATATAAAAAATATCGACATCATACAACGCTGGAAGGTTGCCGACGCATTACACAACCCAAATGACATCCCTTTAAATGCAAAAGTCCCATAAGGGCAAGTAAAGGTGGTATTTTCTTTCTCTTCCGGAGCGATAGAGATCTAGTTGTATCCCGAATATCCATCAAGAAAGCAATGCCAATCCTTGACTACAAGTCTGTCTAGCATATGGTCCATGAAGGGCATGGGAAAGTGGTCATTTTCTGTCCATGAACTCAACTTCTGGTAGTCCATGCAAACTTTCCAATTGGTCACTGGCCGCATCGAAACAAGCTCGTTCCTTTTATTAGGTACCACAATCATCTAACCTTCTTGAGGTACGCATTGAGCAGGACACACCCAACTACTGTCTGCAATAGGATAAATGACCCCAAAATCAAACCACTTGATGATCTCTTTTTTCACTACCTCTTGCATAGGTGGATTCAACCTTCTTTGGTGCTCAATACTCGGTTTGTGATCATACATGAGTTTGATTTGTGGGAAAAATACCCAGAGGGATCTCGATACTATCCGCAATAGTCCATCCAATGGCTCGCTTTAACCTTTTTAACACCGCTACTAAGAACTCTACTTGTTGCCCATTTAAATCTGTTGAAATCTGGCAAAGTGTCCTCTCAACCCAAAAACACATACCTCAAATGAGGTGGCAGAGCCTTAAGCTCAAATTTTGGGGCCTCCACAATAAATGGTCTCACAGGTGGAGACTCACGATACTTCAGGTCCAACTCTAACTTCTTCGACTTTGAATGATATTTGTTTTGTTCAAGTGCGTCCACCACAAAATCATACTTTTCAATATCGTCACTGTAAAAATTCATGATAACCGCTTCTAGTGCCTCAACACCCAGTGTCTCTTCAATTTGCACTTTGGATACACTCTCAAGTTTGTAGGTTATAACAGATATTGTTTTGAGCTCACCACTCTGCTTCACGGACCTACATATATTGAAATTTGTTTCTTCATTGGTCAACCTAATCTTCATCAGTCCTTTTTTCATATCAACTAGTACACGCCTTGTGGTGAGGAATGGTCTTTCTAGAATAATGGGGACCTCAAAATCAACCTCACAGTCAAGAATTACAATGTGGATTGGAAAGATGAACAATCCAACTTTCACAAGCACATCATGGAGTACACCTATGAGCCTCTTCACAGTTCGACCGGTCATTCATAATGCTTCGTGGTGGGACTTGGATCCCCCAAGTCTAACTTCTATAAATGGACAGTGGCATGAGGTCGATGCTTTCACCAAGATTACACAGCGCCTTCGCAAAGTGTAGCCATCCTATAGTAAATGGAATAGTGAAGGAACCCGAATCCTCCTTCTTTTCCACAAGAGACCTTGTGGCAGTAGCACTACAATGCTACATTTTATCATCATCTTCAAAATGCACCGCACTCTTCTTTGTCACCATATCCTTCATAAACTTAGCATATCTAGGCATTTGCTCCTAAGCTTATATCAATGGAACATTGGTGGAAAGCTGCTTCAACATACTGATAAATCAGCGATATTTCCCATCTTCCGTTTTCTTCACCAATCTTTGTGGAAATTGTGGTGAAGGTCTAGGGATGGGGACTATTTTCTGCGATAAGTCTGCTTTTTTCATTATTGCATCACCTAACTCTCCACTAGATTTTGCTATATCATCTTCCTTTCGCATATCCCCTTCTACTATAGATGACATAGGTGGGTCAGTGGTCTTCTCACCTCTTCGAATAGTGACTGTCATGCAGTACCTATCATTTTTTAGGTTCTGGATAGTGTTGCTTAGAAGAGTGACAGGTTGGCATGGGTTCATCGTAGTGGACAATTGATTCATTTGTAGCTTAAGGTTTTTATCGAAAGTGCATGTGCATCCTTCTTTTGTCCAGTTCCGGATAGTTCACTTCTCATCTCCTTGACATTCTTATCAATTTCTCAAACCTCCTCAGAATCTTCTGCATCATATCCTCAATCGCGCCATACTACCTCCACCTTCCCTAGGGGCAACTTCCCAATTTTAAGGGGAACATATGGTCGAACCCAATAATTCCTGTTGCCATAGTTATTCCAATTGAAGTTGTTGTCGTGATGGTAGTACCCATCTCGTACATATTGACCCTCTCGATTGTAGTTCCCATAGTTCCAACCTTGATTTCCTTGACCGTGGCAAAATTACCCTTATTGGAACCTTGGACGTTTGGTCGGAAACCCTCCGTCTGATTATTAACTGCATATGTATCCTCTTTATAATAATACTTTTCTATTAGTAGTGGGGTCTAGTCAAATAGTTTACCGCATTCACCTTCTTTGTGCCTCCACTCACATGGTTCAAGACCAACCCCAACTAAGTTTTCGTCTCCGCCATCTCTTCATGAATCTTATCGACGACAGCATTGTTTGTTGTTTGAACAACGAAAGTGTTTCCCCAGTATCGAACTTTCTAGTTTTCCAAACTTAGTTGTTGTGAGATATATTTTCTAACTTCTCTACACTCTCAGCACATGTGCATTACCCGTAGGAGCTGCCATCAATAGTATCGAGCACAACTTTATTGTTGTCATCTTGGCCTCTATAGAAATACTCCTTCAATGAATCATCATCAATGTGATGATTCGGGACACCATCACGAGTGTAGTGAATCTGTCCCAAGAGCTGCTCATCGACTCTCCAGGAAATGACAAAAAGTTGTTCACCTTATCCTTGTAATTGATCTTCTTGGACAGTAGATAGTACTTTGTTAAGAACACATCTCTCAATTGACCCTAGATGTGGATTGAATTGTAGGGTAGCTCGATGAACCATAAAGAAGCCTCTCTTGTCAGTGATAGAGGGAATACTCGCAATGCGATGATATCTATGTCAAAATATGGTCTAGCCACGTAGCTTTTACAAAAAGCCCTTGGAATATGATAATGTGGATCTTCTAACGACAGTGCTGAAAATAAACCCCTTGTGGTGAGCATATGAATTAGGGTACTTGTCACTACGAATGTGTCCCACGAAAGCAGTGGGGGTAGTACAAGAGATCCATTAGAGTCAACAATGTTTACATTACCTCTATAATAGTCTTGAGGTCAGTTTATGGGTGTTTCTCTCTCAAGGCGTCCTAACTTATTTTCAATGGATCCCTGATTGTTTACACTAACTTGTATTTGAGGCCACAAGCCTGCTCCATCACCTACATTTTCTCTGTTTGGGTTACCTGGAATCCCTTGATTCTCCATTCTCCTCAAAGTTTAATTTAATTAGGAATCGTAAGGTGTGAGTTTTTCCCCTCGGCTTCGTTTACTTGGCATACACTAGAGCTAGAACTAAGAGAGACAAAAACACATAGAAAAAGTAAAATTAGGAAATAGTTGACTAAAATTCAATAATGTAGTTAAAATTAATATGGAAGCCAAATTTCCCCGCAGTGACACCAAAATTTGATAAACTCAAATTACACCTCCCTAGAGAAGCATAAGATTTCCCCTTTTTAAGTCCGATAAAGACTCATCCGAGTAAATCTTCATGTTCGGGAGCCCTACATGGCTGGACCCAACCTTTCTAACTCCCCAAGTTAGTTGTCTTGGCTATTGCAAGGCTTCAGAGGTGTGGTTTTACGCGCATCAATCTGTGTGAACTCGGTCTAATTGTAGGCATTCTAGACACATTAAGCATTACTTAGCATATCCATTTTTAGGGTTGTTACATTATCCCCCCCTTAGGAACATTCGTCCCCGAATGACACTAAACATCATATTAAAATAAAGAGGGTGATTTTCAAAAATATTTTAACATACTTGAGACTTTGCTCTTTGTGAATTTCTGTTTCACACTTACTCTGGATAATGTACATTAATCAAGCTTATCTGAAGCTTCATATTTGAGATTGAGGAACTTCCTTCTCAATCGCACTTAACTTGATGCACCTCACAACTCATGAAACACAAAATTTTGTCCATGCTATACAAAAACAGCAACATGACATGGAAACATGGATTCATTTTAACTCACGTAGTACAATTATTACACATACGACTTTGGACTTACAACACCAAGTCGACTATTGCACTAAAAATTAGAGTTTCTTAAACAAAACCAGCCTTGGGAGGAGTATATATAACCCCTTTTATGACATCTTGTTGGCCTTAAGATTTGAAATTATATGGCTTTGTTAGATTGGTCCACGCCCTGCCCTTTTATACCCTATCTCATTTGGAAACTAAAAACTCACTACCGTGGTTTGATAGTCTATGGTAGCATAACACTTATCGAGAAAATCCATACCTAAGCTATTCAATGCTTTTTATTGGCGAATATATAATTTACATATTAGTAGGTTGGTGCACATCCTTGAAACCTACTAGAAGCTTCAGATTAATAGACTAAGGAACTTCTTCCTAAACTAGTCTCATCAAAGCATACAACATAAATAAACACATAAGTCACATAAGTCAGCAACCAACATGATGACTCCAACATGTTAGCTTCATACTAGTGCATAAAACCATACACATGAAAAACTAATTTAGGCTACGCACCCGAAACATCACCAGAGGTGCGAAGAATCGTTGCCTCCTTGGAGCCTCTTCACTTCAACCATTCGGTTGAACTTTCTCCTTCCCTTTTTATCAGCCTCTCATATACGGACAATCCTTCATCATGTGACCTAGTTTTCCAGAACTGTAACAAGCGTTAGAGCCCCTCCTACACTCTTCTTTATGAAGTTTGCAATACTTCCTACAAGGTGGTCTCTCCTGAGGTGTATCTACTTCACTTTTTTCTCTTAACTATGGGCTCGGAATCCCTATCATAGCGACCCTTGAACGAACTTGACTCCTCTTGGTGGGAGAGTCCCTTCTTAAACCTAGGTTTACCCATGATTTCAGTACTACTCTTCCCTGAAAAATTCTTCTCAACTTGCCTTGACTTGTTCCCTACCCTAGTATGCTTCCTCTTCCTACTTTCCTCCACTTGTTTTACATGGACCATAAGCTTGGAAAGGTCCATGCTATCATGCAGCATAGTTTCCCTACACTCCTCCTCGAGATCCTCAGCAATCTTAGATCTAGTGTAAATGGGAGGATTCACCCTCGTGAAGTCCGTTAACCTATTAGCCGTGGTGCTGGCAGGTGGATTCTCCCTAAAACCACCTTGTTTCTCCGCCAGGGCTGTCATAGCCTGAGCTTGTAAAGTGATGGCTTGGGCCATTTGTACCAAGGTTGTCCTCACATCTCCATCTGCCAACCTAGTTGGTTTGTCAAGCATCTCCATTCCAGAAGCTGGAGCCTGGGGAGGAACTTGATTTACCCCAGCAGCTGCTCCTCCAATCTCTCCGCCTGCATTTCTCCTCGTATTTATCTTTCTGAATCTCAAGATTTGATGTTAGATACGCTCTTAACACCATGAAATCTTACATTAGAGAAGGCACGATAAGATCAGAAGAAGGTAATTTTTCCTACGCATCATGCAGTCAATAATTCAGGATAATGGTGCACTTCAGTACCATGACTTAGAAACTACTCAATGTGGTTGATGTGAACTTATTATCCTTGGAAGTTAACCTAGTGATCTGATAGCAACTTTATCACGACCGGAGTCTAGAGCTCAGACGAGATCGGCGTCATTGACCTCTCAGAGGTCGCATACAAGCCTACATACGTCATCGTTATTTCATCTAGGTTAATTTTAGAGGAAAATTTAAACTTTTTCTTGCTTAACATTCATATAAGACATTCATCTTAAACTCATAAACGTTCAGAATCAACCAGCTAACATTAAGATCATCAAATTAAAGAAATAGTTCAATACTGCATTAAGTTTATACTTGCCAAAATGACACCTATACAATGTCCGAAATAAAATGAGAAAGAAACGCTAGTGGAACATACTCCACTAACTAAAACTTATATCTAAGCTAAAATATAATGGACAAGTGTCCTCGAAAGCATGAGGGCCTACCAAGTCCAGATGAATGCTCCACGTCTAGATAGTTGCAGCGTCGTATCATAAGCTCTAGCGTTCGCCTGCGCCTGCACCTGAAAGTATAGAGTTGTATGGGATTAGTACAGACTTGTACTAAGTATGGGTATATGCAAGCACACACCAAGGACATGTATGAGTAAGAATATATCTTTCCTAACAACATGATTTATGAAAAGTCAAGTCAGTGGAATTGCTAAATTTGGATTACGAATGTCAGTGGACTTGCAAAATTTGGATTACGAAAGTTAGTGAACTTGCCAAATTTGGATTAGGAAAGTCATGCCATGAGAGTAACATGCATCATCATACTTATCATTTTGCAAGCAACACATAACATATTGCACATATCATATCACGTAGTTCATATAATTCTTTAATATGCCATGAAATCTTGGAATCATTGACTTGACATTAGGACTTCCCAAAATGAGGGCTCAACATATGGGACCTCAACTAGGGAGCCTTTTTCAGCAAACACAAAATCTGCTTCATTCGTTCATACATTCTTCATTTTCATTCATTCATATACTAGTGCAATCACCAGTCATACCTAGGATAAAGTTTAAGACTCTCATTGGGTTTGCTGTGCAATGACCAAGAATAACCTAGTGTCATTACTTAAGTCTAGCTCACTTCTTGATAATCTATCCTAACACTTTTGGTATCGTTCATTTCATTATGTGCATCATTTGAGGCCGGCCTCATTCTTTCTTTGGGAACTTTAACCTTAAATGACATTGATCATGTCAGTATCATGAAATCCAGTGTGTAATCCCCTCACCGAAAAGAGGTGGAATCACCAGCCAAAGTGAACCAAGACATGCTAGCGTATATAGGGAATTGAACCCTACTAGATCCCTATATTGGCAGTATAGGTTCAAAGACTTGGAGATATAAGGAGACCCATACCCGGCATACCGGACAGTCTCATATCATGAGAGTTATGTGAACCTCCACCCTTCTCGAAGAAAGGCATCACCGCTCATAACTAGCCTATCAGTGCTCAGTATAAAGTACCATTACATTCAACTCATACATCATTGAAGCTGGCTTCTAGCATGAGGACATCATAGCTTATTAGATGATTTATCATCTCATCATTAGTATTAAGTATGCATTAACTTCAATACTTTCACTAAAGTGTTCATAGAAACTGGTTTCTTGATTAACTTTATACTCTCATAGGTGAGTACGTTTTGGTAATATTTACTTAGGCTCATTTGAGATTTCTCTCATCTTTAACATTAGCCTCTTATCATATTGTCACCTCATTCATTGACTTTAACACATTTGCTTTTCATAATTACTCACCCCTTCATGTGAATGTTCATTTAATCATATGCCAATGCACTTGGACATTTAGTGTGTTTCACACTCATACTTAACCCTTCTATGGTTACATCATTTTATCACATACATCTTAGGCTCACTTACTTTTAAACGTATGCTAGACTTATGAGTCCATACATACCAGCCATGAGCTTCATTCATTGTTTTTCAAAGTGATTTGTGTTTACCCAAGATTATGTGGTACAAAACTTATGCATCTTGTAGATATGCCAAGATATTGATTTCTATCTTTAGAGGCAACATTCATTAAATATTTACTTTCATATGACTTATGTGTCAATACGGAATTGGGCAAGCGAAACCAATTTCGAATCCCTTGGAAAACACTTAATCTTATTTTAAACTTGATAATTGCATTTTTCATATTTGGGGGACACTAGTTCGATCCCCATCAACTCCATAATATTTCCTTTCTCTTTCTCCTCTCTTTTTTCGTTTAAGTCAAGGAGGTTGTGGGTTCAATCCCCTACAAGCTCATTATTTTTCTTTTAATTTATATCTTAACTTTCTCACCTATCCAATAGGTTGTGGGTTGAATCCCCACTCTCCACATGTATTTTCTCCTTTATTTTTCTCCTAACTCTCTCATCCATTCAAGAGGTTGTAGGTTCAATCTCCACTCACCACATCTGTTTTTCCTTGCATTTTTTTCATGAAATTTTTATGTAATTTTCATTTGGTGAGGTCATGTGTTCAATCACCAATACCTTACATTTGAATTTTTTAAAAAAAACATAGCTAATTTTCCTCACCCTTGGCCGAGACTCCAAATTTCCAGCAAGCTGGAAATTTGGTCTCTTCCAATCCAATTTCCTCTCAAACTTTTGTTGATTTTTTTTGTAGCTTTCATGTAATGATGTCTTGGTTTCAATCCTTAGTGATATCACTTATTTTACATTCATTTTTCATTGCATTTTGTACCACTTTGTTTGGAGGAATCCAACCTACCAAATGTTGAAAATTTGTTCACTATTATCAGCTTCTTTTTATCATCATTCGTACGTTCATTCTTAAGGGATTTCGTGGATCATTGGTGCACCTTTAGTGTAATATTTTTATGACTACATTCATCCAATAATTACCATTACATCCAGAAACATTACACCACGTTTCCACCTCATGATTTACACAAACATTCTCACATAAAATTCAACCATAAAAACATATCATTTTCACATACTTTCGGTTGACATAACTTAACATGCTTACAATTCCAAACACATAATCATGAACACATTATCACGAAAATCACACTTCATACTTAAACTACCAGCAAACATACCAACAACATGATGTCTAACCTATTTCACATTGAGATCAAACTTATACCAGGGACAAGGAGTTCGAGAAGAACGGGAACAACTTTAGTTTCAAGATTCGTTGAATTAATGGGAAAGAAAATTCTCTTGGAGAAAGGAGTCCAGGAGAGAAACCCATACATGATTTCAATGTTGTTCAACCCATGACTTTCTTCCCAAAAACCTTCTCCAAAATCACGTCCATATCCCGAAACTCCATCACAAACCCGACGGAACTTTGCTTTACATTTTTCTTAGCTTGTTTGTTTATATTTTTCGTGTAAGTTCTTCAAGTGTGAAGAACTTTTGTAGATTTTTTGTTCTTGTGTTTTCGTTAGGCAGAGAGAACGTGAAAGAAAGAGAGACATAGGCAGATCGTGAGAGTGGATGAAACATGAAAAAGAGAGAGGTTCCTTAGGATTAGGATTCTAGTAAAGACTTAGTCAAAATAAGGTTTGTTCAAATGTTAAAAGCTATTTTTTTTATATGTTAAATGACCATAATGCCCTTACAAAAATCAGATTATAAACCTCAATTTAATCCACATAAATGTTGCTTCCGTCGAGGTTCGAACCCATGACGTCCCCATCGCGAAAACGGATCCCTCCGGGCTGACCCGACCCAAACCGCCCCATTAATTAATTAATAATAATAATCTAATTTTCCTTTTTCTTAAATTAGAATTTAAATATTAATTAATTAAATTAATTTACCAATATAAATAATCAATTTAAATCATTACTCGCACCTAGGTTCGAACCCAGTGGAGAAAATTTTGCTCAATGGGCCATTTCGGCCCTTTCTACCCAAAATGCCCCTCCACCTTATTAATTAAATAATTAATTACATATTTAGGGTAATTATTATACTACCTTTAGCTTGGAAAAAGAACATTTTACCCCTAGACCCTCCAAACTTAAGATTTTCCCTTTTCAAGTCCAGTAAAGACTCATCCTAGTAAATCTTCATATTCGGGAGCCCTACATGGCTAGACCCAACCTTTACTAGCTCAACTAACTCCCCAAGTTAGTTGGCTTGGATTTCGCAAGGGTTCAGAGGTCTGGCTAAATGCGCATCAATCCGTGTGAACCCGGTCTAATCATACATATTCTAGATACATTAAGCATTACTTAGCATATCCATTTTTAGGGTTGTTATAGGTTGTATAGATATACTAAATCCTTTCAAAAAAATACATAAACACACTTCAACTCTAAAATAAGAGCTTGTTCATATCAATTAAGCATATATTTACAATTTAATAATTATAGGGTTATGATTACTCGTTAAGAAAATTTATACATCATTACAGAATTTATAATATCAAGGATATAATGATATTAAAGAATTTTTTTCATCTTTCACAAATAGAATTGAATGTTGCATATGTTAATTAAAGTTCTTACAACAAGACCAACAAATTCTATCAACAAGGCGTGGTTTGTTTCTATTTGAGTATTGAGCTTTGACTCCATATAGAGTTTAGATCTTCCCTCTACAATTATACAGATAGGAAATACATAGAACAATTAGTTTTTTAGGGATTAAAAATTTAGTTAATAATTTAATGGATTATATGCATATAAGCAACTTCCATTAGTGATAGACTGAAAATATTTGAGAGAGACTAAAATTGTACCATTTTTACAAAGAAGCAAGATTATTAGTGATCCACATAAAATGAAAATGATTATTTTGAGTTTTAAGGCAGAGATAAGGGTAAATTTTTGTCCTTTTGTCAAATTACTCATCTAAATGAAAGGTATCATTGATAGTCAATTTCTAGTAAAGACTAAACATATCAACAATCTTCTCATGAAATAATTTAAGACAACTTATATCCTAATTTATCACTAAAATAATCATTACACATAAGGAAATGAAAAAGGTAGAAGTGATGAAATAAGAATATTATAAATAAGATTCCTCAATTTGGTTTGAAATTTAACATTTCTATAAAAGTTGACGAAAAAGCATTAACAACGTTCCCGGTGTTCATTATAGCTTCCTATTGTCACTTAGCTAGTGCTTCAACATAGATTCTCTTATATTGCAAATATTATTGGGGTAAAAATTTGGCTAAAATTTCACATATGTTTGTCCATAGTATTTGAGAAACATATTTAACCTTTTCAGAATATGTATACCCATACGTTTTAAAATATATGAAAACTAACCACAAATTTTTATTTCAAGTCAATTGGATTTTTGTTCCAACAAATAACAAGTAATTCAATAACACTGGATTAATGTGGTAGTTTGAGGGAGTGCTTTAAGAATTATTCCATACATCGTAAAGTAGACAAAGCACGTGACTTTTTTACCTAGAGCCGATTACTCATCATTTTCATCAACAACTGTATCATCACTACTTTGGTGTTCACGTAAAAAATTATGTAATACAACGCAAACAACTACTATAGAGTGTGTTTTTATAAAAGATAAAAATTTGGTGTATAAATTATTTTTTAAAAAGTTCCAAAATAATGAAATCCGTCCCAAATACTGCTTTTTTCGTAGTATTTGAGAATTTCGATTATTTACCAAATAATGGCAAATTGTATAGACAAACACTTTTTCTAATTTTTCCCAAATTTTACATGGGAAATCTATGGCTAAATAGGTACTTAACCCCCCGCCTCGCCC